>NC_081548.1:21031244-21077028 GCF_901000735.1 Corylus avellana | reverse complement strand
CGTTTTGGGCTGGGGTGTTTTTTTCTTTTTTTTTAGTTTTTCAATATTTTTAATATTTTGCATTTTTTTAAAAAGAAATAAAAAGAAAAAGGAAAATTTTTAATGCCCAAAATGGTGTCGTTTTGGGCTGGGGTGGATGCTGTAGTTTTGGGCATTTTTCGAAATTTCAAGTGGGCTGGGTAGGGGTGTAATGGGCATAAAAAGTTAGATTGTTTGACTTTAAAGTTGAAAACTAACAGAGTGGTCTAAAGTGAGAGAAAATAGAAGTTCAAGGGTCCAAAATAAGAGATTTGGAAGTTCAGGAGGGGTCTGCAAAATCGGCCGGAAATTCATGAAGGCTTAGTGAAATTTCCCCAAAATAATATATATATTTTTATAATATGGAGGTCCTAGCATGCTTTCTGCAGAACGGCCACAAGGCACTCAATATGTTTTAAAAAATACATATGTTATTTGTTTATAATAATGAGGCCCTCAACCTGCTTTAAAAAAATAATTTTATTTTTTTATAATATTGAGGCCCTCAGCATGCTTTGCAACACAACGACCACAACCCACAAGGCCCACAACATGCTTCCTTAGCTGTACAGTAAAAAAATAGAACAATAAAACCACAACTTAGTTTTTATATATATATATATATATATATTGGTTTTTAACAACTTATAATAAATACGGTAGATGATAGCAAGAGGTCTGCTACCTTCTCCTATATTATAACCAGAAGTTAATACATTTAGAGTTAGTGCTTTAAGAATACGAATATCATTCAAAGCAAGAGTTAAATTATGGAAAATATCAAAATGAATAGGACCATTAAACAAAGAAGATTGAATCATACCAAGAATACTAGTATGAAAATCAACAAATCTAGTATCACGAAGGCATAATAAAACAGAGGCAATGATGCCTAATCTAGTCAAAGGTTTAACAGCAACTTGAGCAGATCCGACATGCAGAAATTTATATCGTTTAGCAAAAGAATCATTGACAAACTTTTTATTAAACAATTGAAATTTTTCATTGTTGCCAGAAATAGCAAATGTTTGTTCAACAGTTTTAACAGAGTATTCAGTTCTAAAAATAGATTTAGTCCAAGAGGTAGTGTAAACTTCATTTGGAGAAAGTTTAGAAATATTCCATTTATCAAAACTAAAAGAATTATCATCTTCAACAGAGAAATGTTCATAATTATATATATATATCATGTTTGTTTAATTTTTTAATATTTTTAATCAAATATTTCTACCAAACAAATGTATCTGGATATGAAAAACTTAAAAAAAAAAAAAAATTAATATTTTTAATCAAATATTTCTACCAAAAAAATGTATCTAGATATGAAAACTTAAAAAAAAAAAAGAAAAAAAAAAGAAAAAAAAAGGGTAGTAAAAAAACTGATTGAATCTCAAAGAGGAGTTCTAAATAAATTTGATATTAGCAATAAATAAAATATAGAGGATAATTTAGGTGAAAAACTTGTAAATGAACAAGAAATTCATAAAAAAAAAGAATTAGAAGATAATGAAAATACTATTGATATATCTAAGTCTATTGGTACAAATATTTGAATAATATCTAACTCTATCCCTTTTCTCATTTGAATAAGAAAAAAAAAACTCTATTGTTACAAATATTTATGACCCAGGCCAATAGAAAAATATTAATGCAAAATTAAGGGATTTATTAGTAGAAAATGGGTCCAATAAGATAGTAATATAGATTTTCCTAAAGATGAGAACTTTAAGCATTTTTTTAGTACATATTATATACGGAAATTATCAAATGGGGAGAAGCATAATAGAAAATGATTAGTTTATTTAAAAGGTTTAGATAAAGTATTTTGGGGAGAATAATAATTTTTAAATAAAAATATAATAACAATAATATTAAAATAAATATTATTTAATTAATATTTAAATATTTTAAAAAATAAAGCTCCATTTAAAAGTTTTGCCAGAGGGCCTAAAAACCATTGGGCCGGCCCTGATGAGGACCTACGCTTTTGTCACCTTTTGTCCTCTTTCACCACATGTTCAAACAATTATCATCAAGAAGCAAACACAGAGAGAGTTTCACAATATCATGGAACTTGAAGCTCAAGGTAACAGTACTGCCATGAAGAAAGTCCTTCTCGTACTGAATTGCATCCTATTATCTATCGGAAACTGCGGCGGCCCACTAATAATGAGGCTTTACTTCATCCACGGCGGCAAGCGAGTGTGGCTCTGCAGCTGGCTCGAAACCGGCGGCTGGCCAATCATTTTCCTGCCGCTCACCGTCACATACTTTCACCGCCGTAGCACCCAAGGCCAGAGAGCCAAACTCTTCTTCATGAAGCCACCTTTGTTCGTTGCCTCCGCAGTGATAGGAATCCTCACCGGCTTCGATGACTACCTCTATGCCTATGGCGTGGCGCGACTTCCTGTTTCAACCATTTCTTTGATCGTTGCTTCTCACCTTGCCTTCACTGCAGGGTTTGCTTTCGTTTTGGTGAAGCAAAAGTTCACCCCGTATAAGATCAACGCGTTGGTTTTGCTGACAATTGGAGCGGGTGTTCTGGCTTTACACACGAGTAACGACCGTCCGGAGGGTGAATCAAATAAGCAGTATTTGGTTGGGTTTCTGACGACGCTAGGAGCCGCCGCGCTATATGGGTTGTTGTTGCCGTTGATTGAGTTGGCGTACAAGAAGGCCAAGCAGGCCATTACGTATTCGCTGGTGATGGAGGCTCAGATAGTGATGTCTTTGTTTGCGACTCTTTTCTGCACAGTAGGGATGCTGATTAACAAGGACTTCAAGGTACGCATGTAGATCCCTTTCTCTCTCTCTCCACCTCTTGCTGGCCAAAGCGTTATCCATAAAAAAAAAATGAAAGAAAAGAAATAAGACTAATTATCTTCTTAATTTTTGCCTTTGAGTTGTAATAATAATAATATGGAGGTGTGTTTTGACAAATGTTTTTGAAAAAAAAAAAAAAAAAATGATTGTTGTGACAAAAAGATGGGTTGATCGATGTGATATAAAGGTAAGAAGTGTTTTAAATATTTTGCGAAAGGAAAGTGAAGAAAATTGTTTGTTAACGTGAATAAAAAAGTTGTGACTTTTTGGATAGAAATGAGAAAGAAGAAAAAAAGTGTTGCCAAATTCGCTTGCTTTGAAATGTTTGGCAAATAACGCTTACCTTTTTCTTTAAAAAATTCAAAACTCATTCTCACTTTATATCGCATCAAAATTCTTTCATCATTTCCCCTCTTAAAATCATTTACCAAACACACATTTTTAGAATATTTATAATAGCTAATATGGTGGTAAATATTACCATAACATGTGAAGAGTATTGTTATAATGTTTTAGCACGCAAGTATGTTACCATATTACCATATTTGTGCCATAATATTCTAAGCATATTATGTGTTATCAACACATAAATTTGGGGAAGAAATAGAAAATGATAGGATTGGATTGGAATAGAGAGCATACTTTTGAGAAATTAAAGTGGGATCATAGGTCATATGAGTCTATAAACCATGAAGTTTTACCTAAAGTGACAAACATGGCAGTAGTAGAAGAATGGGACAGAACCAAATGAATTAATGTCTCAACATCAACTGCAGTGAGAGCAAATTATTGAGATTGATTCGCAGTGGAAGACTCAAGAAGAAATAGATGGAGCAACCATACTTAGATGTAGAACCTTCTGAAGGAGGTCCAAGAGGGAAATTGGAAGCACCCTAAGAGGTCACAGCCGCAATCATATTCGGAGATTGCACTTTCATAGTGGAAGGATGATTCTCTTTAATTAGAGGGGTAGGGTGCAAAGGAGAAGCCCAAGTGGACTCAAAGTCCTCACGAATGGCCATCGCGAAATGCATAAACTTCTGATGGTCACGATATGCCGCAAATAATTCTACATCTTCGTAACACTTTAGTTGCGGGTCTACGGTAGATAGTTGTTCTCAAATATTATAAGTAATATGGTTCTTGATGCATTTGATAAGCTTAGCTTCAAGCTGGAATTGCGATGAGACATCATAAGTACACTTGTATTACTTTGCCAGAAAATCTCAAGCAACATTTGCGTTCCCAAGCATAAAACGTAGATTATGAATAGAACGATCCGAAGTGTTGATGAACCAAGAGAGGATCTTACAATTGACATTATCCCAATTTTCAAGACGAAGTACAAAATCATCTTTGGTTTCACCTTCTTTTTGCTTAGGTATAGAAACTTCTCCAAAAATATAACGCCATAATTTTTATACTCTCAAAAAAAATCCATATTTTGACCCTACATATTATAATAAGAGCAATCCAAAATACGGACAATAAGACAGACAATATGGTCGAGATTGGAAGAAGTTCAAAACCTTATTTTTGGAAAATAAAATAATCCAGTGTGGCAGCAACAAATACCTAGTCGTGAGATTAGATTACTAGGTGTTGATGAAAGGGATTTGGATAAGGTGTGGCGGGTGCATAAGGTGAGATATAAGCTTGGAGAAGGTAATAATTTGGCATGGTGCAAGCAACAATTGAAGTTTGAAACCGTGGGGATATGATCTAGTGCGGCAGTCACACATAAAGTCACAAGGCTTGGATCCACTGCAGTGGGCAAAAGGCAATACTGGTGAGCTTGGAAGTGTGGATCTCACGTGCAAGAACACCGACAGTGAGTGTCAGGGCGTGGCAAAAGACTCAAGCCGGAGGTGGTGCGCGAGGGTGAGTCTGATAGTGTTTGAACACTGATTGTTCACAAAAAGTCAATCTACTGCTGACAAACCAATTGTGGAGATTGATATGTCAGATGTATAAGAGATGACGATGAGTGTGGCGCATGAAGGTTGTGACAAAGATGTTAAGCAACACGTGGAGGGCTGTGCCAAATGAAACGCCAAATTTCCATCAAGTGTAAAGATCAACTTAGTGTGTATTGCTATGGCAGTAAAAAACACTAAGGAAACACCTAGAAACTACACAGCGAACGGAGGCTTATGAGAGGCACAAAGAAAATGGTAGTTATGATACTATGAAAAAGACAAGCTAAAAAGTTTGTATTTTTGATCTGCAAAAAATGTATAATAAAATGACCTATTTATAGTTAAATGAGGCCAATAAAAATAAAAGAAATATAGTGATTACAAAATCACAAATATTACTAAAATATTTACCATAGCTAATATGGTAGTAAATATTATCATAACAAAACTATAGTCATAATATTTTAGCATAACTATGATAATTTACTAACAAAGAATATTACCATAATATGCTTAGAATATTATAAAAATATTGTAGCACAAATATGGTAATACGTTAAGATGTGATAATATACTAACATAGTTTAAAGCCAATCAAAGTGAGAAGTAAATATTTCATGAAAAATATATATATACTTTGTAGGCAATTCCAAGAGAGGCGAGTGAATTCGGGCTCGGGGAAACAAAGTACTATGTGGTCCTAGCATGGAGTGCAATTTTTTGGCAGGCTTTCTTCTTGGGAACGATAGGAATCATCTTTTGTGCCTCGTCTTTGCTATCTGCTGTTGTAATCGCGGTTCTACTCCCAGTGACAGAGGTCCTAGCTGTTATTTTCTACCAAGAAAAGTTTCAGGCAGAAAAGGGAGTTGCTCTGGCGCTCTCTCTTTGGGGCTTTACCTCATACTTTTATGAAGAGATAAAACATAGCAAGAATAAGAAGCCCACCCCAGAGACAGAAATGCCTCAAATTCCTAATCCATGACACAACTGAAGTGGTATTTCTTGATTTTTCCAAGTAGGGTATATTTGAAGTTTCATTTTAGCTTTATCTATTTTGTAAACAAAACAGGGTGCAGGATTGTAATATAGTCTCATAAGAAACCTAAATTTAGTTGTTGTGCTCTCTCATTGAAAAAGTAAATTCGAAATATCACTACTAAAGTTCCTGCTAATTTTCACCAAGTTGTTCGGCTAATTTGGTCCTGCTCCTACCTTGAGGTTACATACCCTATCATTCCTATTCTCATGCTTTTATGCGTCAGATTGATATTTTCAGTAACTCCGTTCAAATTGCTAGCAATTTGGGTTTCGAGATCTCATATGGAACCTACCTGTCTAAATAAATTGAATTGTTCAACCACCTACTATAACATGTAAGTTTCATATGGGCTCTCTTACATGTGTTGCTTACGAGTTGCTAGCAATTTGAATAGAAAATTGTTGGCATGCATCCCTTTTTTTTTCCTCCATAATGACGAAAGACACCACATTCTTTTTATTTCACTATGTGACAAGGTCTAAAAATTATTGGATTTTTTGTTTAAGAATGGTTGATCTAAGTACTACTACACCCTCCCATGTCAACATAATAGGAGAAAAAAAAAAAAAATGGTGTGGTATGCAGTAGAAGAAGAAAATGCAAAGGGAAAAAGAGAGACATCTAACACTAACTATTAAAATATAAATAAATAAATAAATTGTGAATATCTCATGCTATTACTCTTCAAAATAAAGTTGTATGCATTGTGTAGCTTCCATTTTCACGTGGTACTCTCTGAAAATTTTGCAATGACCCAATACAACCTCAAAAAAGACATATAATGTTGGAACAAGCTAGCCCTCAACCTCAGAAAGGACATCCTATATTGGAAGGATAATGTTATTTAGTAGACTATTATACGACTGTCATATAATTTGATGATGTGACAATAAAAATCAGTATTTAATTAATGGCAAATTTTCACTATCACATCATCCCAATTATATGACAGTCATATAACAGTATACTAAATAGTATTACTTATATTAGAATAAGCCTCTCCAAAGGTCAAGTTCCTACTCTATCTTTGCGAGTTATAAAGTTTAATAATTTATTAATATTATTTGAGAAATAGTAATGTTATATACTGAACAAATATCTATCTTCCATCCACCAAATGTTATGGAGGAACCACATCACATCAGTTTTGGAAGATGGAAGGCAAATACTTGTCCAGTATAGAGTATTATTCTTTGAGAAATATTATTTAGTAGACTACTATATGATTAGAATGACGTGACAATAAAAATGATTTTTATTTTTACAAGCTCTTATTTATCCAAATGATAATTTAGCTGCAACATTATCCCAATTAAATGGCAATCGTGTAGCAGTATACTAAATAGCATTCACAAGCATGGATACTTGTCAAACCCATTCTACTGCCATCCCTAAAGTAGCATTTGGGAGAATAATTCTCGATGCCCATCGGTTTTTATTTATCAATCTCTCATAGGAATGATTTTAACAAAAGGGTTCTGGTCCTGGAGGTAGAGTTGGTTCTACTTGTGGAAGAGCCGACCAACTAATGGAGTTTTTGTGGTTGAGTTTCTGGAAAATATTGCATATATATCATGTGTTTACCGTTTTATTGCAGACCAACAAACAACAGAGTTCTGTATATATATCAATCTTTCTATTTGCAAGAAAATATTGCATATATGACTACAAATACATGCATATGCTACGAGACTTCATAAATGTCATATATGATCATTTTATTGCATCTGATACTGTAACATAACTCAAGCATGAAGAAATATCAATGAAAGGCTCAAGGGCTCTAAGGTAATTAACTCGACCAAGATAACTTCAACTTCACCCAACTGTTAACTTTCACCAAGCAGAAAACTCAAAATCAATATCAACCTATGCAGAAATAACAACAATGGGGAGGCAGCATAATTAGCATAATCATGCGTACAGGGAGTACAAGTTGCAAGCAACTCATGGGGAATCTTAACAATATGCTCCAATAGTAACGGAAAGCATGGAGGGAACAAATCAAGTCACAGACTTGCCGAGCTATTGGGCACCTTCAATGAAAAAATACTTAATACTGTGGTCAATATCAGCGGCCCTATAATTTAAAGAGCACCTTTTGATGTTGAGAATCTAGATCAATGAAAACTGTTCTTGAAGGCATGATTAGCAAAGAAGCATCATAAGGAGGGAGGGGAAGCCAAATAATTGATAAGCATATTAGGGATGGGCAGTTTAAACAATTTGCCAAGGCATTGTCAATTCCTCTCCATTAACTAGCAACAATCTGTGTCTTAAATCCATTTGAGCCACCTTTCACCTACAAAAGGTGCCGCCTGATGCCAAAGCAAATTCACATATTTGGCAAAGCAAGTGTGTGCTTGTATGCTGCTCCAAATGGGCAGAAAGACACATGAGCTTCCAGCATTGGCTTGTCTATCTATAACATGAAAAACAGACTCTGGTCCCCAATTAATGAAATGGCACAAAAGTCCCCTATGTAATCAAACCCCGAAATGGCACAAAAGTCGCCTATGTAATCAAACCCCTTCTAAACCTTAGGGGCCTAACTCCTTTCAACACTCTTCACGGAACATGCAAAAGAATACTTCCAAACGCCAATAATCTTCAGAAATATGATTTTTCAAACATCATCTGAAGTCCCCAAAACCAGTGATTCAGATAGCTATAGTCCAATAAAACTTGCCAAAGCCATAAGGCTCTTAATTCAGGATGAAACATCGTTACCTACTCCACTGCTTGTCTATAGCTTGGCTGAAAATAAATTAATAATACAGCCTAGGTTGGTAGTAAGGCCCCATTGGCAGACAAAAGTTCGAAACCCAAGTTCGAGCCAACCACTTACTCTAACCTTTCCCCAACACCAACACCAACACACACACACAAACACACATACAACATGTACAAATTCTGTTCCAACGCAAAAATATCTTTCACATTCTCATGGTTTAGCTTGCGAATTGTGTTATACAAAGAAAAACTTCTATGAAAAATTTGAAAAGAACGGAAGACGTTCAAAAAATTAGATGAACTTTATTATTATAAAATCAAAAGATAACTAGTTCTATACAAAAACATTGTGAGTATACAAACATAGGACTTAAAATAAAAATGTTACCAATAAATTGAGAACGGAAAAGAATTTTATAGTGAATGATTGTGTACCTGCTGGCTGCTATCAACAAAACTACTAAGGATAACAGAGGCAGGTGTCCTGTTTCATTGACGAGTAGCCCAGATACCTCCATCAAAATTGCCTTGAGTTGGCATTCAGCCCATTGTTTTGTTCAGGAACAGAAGGATCAACACGAATAGAGATAGTTCAAGCATAAACTTAGGACCTGTTATACGTTCAAGAATTTGCTGCCACCTGTAAGTTCAACCAGTAGATAGCTGCTGATAAAGCCTGTATCCATTTTAGGATCTTAATTACAGTCAGAAGAATAACAATACTGCCCATAATTTGAGAAGACAAAGTTCATTTTCAATGATGACGCCCACTGATCCAAACAGAATATTTCTTTCTTTTTTTGATAAGTTTTTTGACCCCAGTGAGAGGGAATGAGAGATTCAAACTAGTGACATCTGCTTCATGAAACATAGTCCCTAATTGATTGAACTACTCCTTGGGGTGATTCAAACAGATCTCATCAACATAATCATAAATCAAACAGAAAACAGTAGTGACATATATTGGGGGTTTAACTTTTTGCTGTTCTTTTTCTTTTTCCTCTGGATAGTGAATATCTGAACCTAAAACCCCACCTCTGTACAGAATAATTGAAGGCCTATGTGCACGAGCCATGGCGGTCTCCTAACTACCAATTGATGTCAAGCAACAATTCATGCATCAGAATTCAATGTAAAAATCCTGGATGACTGGTTCAAAATTCTCATCTCCTCTCACATACAGCACTATAAGACAGTACGCAATGTAAGAAAACTATAACGGTGGTTCATGCACACAATATTCATTAGTTGGCTTGGAAGAGTTACTGTTTGCACAATAGAATTGGGTACTAACACATTCAATTTCATATCGTCATGATGGGTACTACAAATTAAACACTCACCAGTTTCCTTCAGCTGAGTTACTGTTCACACAATCTATTTCCTCTTTCGCAAATTCTTCTAGAATTGCACGTTGGCGTTCATTTATTTCACTAAGAAATAGAATAGAACAGAAGACAATCAAGTTAATTCAGCTCGCTGAAAAAGAAAAAACGAGCTCCAAAACTATAAAGAGTAATTGTAGGAAGGGAGTAAACGAGTTTGATAAACATTTCTCTTACTATAGAATTGGGAACATAAAACACAATTTCAGCATTTGAAAAGAGCCCATTATGTACTTTTCTCCAATAAATGGGTGGTAATATTCATCCGGACATTAATAAATGCAAATGAATAGGATCCAGCCATCCACACAAATACACAATGTCAGTAAACCCCAATGGAAACAAAGTTTTAGAAGTATGTGCTCCAATAGCTCTGCTTGGAACCTAGCCCCACCGACAACCAAGATAAAAGTAATGAAGAAAAAGGTAGAAGGCATGACAAAAGTGAGCCTTGCTAGAAAATACAGCATGCCCACATATAATCAGTCACATAATCTCTCAGTACTGAACAGATATCAGCTCAATTTATGGCTTTGCAACTTGGTTAATCCCCTCAAGAAAATAACCACAGGAGTAAGATCAGATGAATCAATAACATTTGTTTCCATTTCGTTACTGGACAACCTTACATAGTCATAAGATTTGACTAAGGCCACTATCACAGACCATTAGGTGAGCAAATAAGGTTTGGAAAATGATGACAACTTCTGTGATAAAATGTTCATTTTCATGAGGCAGGATTGTGCTTTTCTTGGTCCAATTATTACAAAGTTGAATATCAATCCAAGCCCACTACTGCTCAGGGTTGACCGACTTTTAGCAAACAACCACAAATCTCAAGATCAAGATCAAAACTTCTAAACAAATAAGTCAGCTATAACATTAACAAGGTCAAGCAGTTCATAAGCAAAACAGTTCCTTTAGAAGTCGTAAGAATTTCAAAACTTAAAGAAACATCAAATAAATTTCATCTTTATGAGGTACAGTGGCCCTCAAAACTGGCTTATCTTCCTCATAAACAATCATGCATCGCCACTCTGATTTACGTTTAATTTCTCCCTCTATATGGCAGTATGTGAAACTAAATGATCTTACCATGTTTCCTTACCTATCGACTTGAAGTGCATACAATAACAAGATATACTTGGAAGCAACCAAGAGGAAGAAAATTTCTCAATGGCCACAAGAATGTCTTCCAATGAACAATCAGAAACATAGAAATGATTCTTTGAATTACCGGTGTCACAAGATACCATCTAACTTAAATTTTATTTGAACCACCAGGAACTTGATAAAAAAATGTTATAAAAAATGCCATTTCCTGAAAAAATCAATGCTTTAATTTGTAATTGCATGTATACAAAAAGGCAATTCCGTAACTGTCTTATCTCTGCTGGGTCTCCATTTTCCAGGAGATGACTCTGTTGCAACTGAGAGATGACTTTTATTGACAAAGCATTTGGGACCCAAGTTTTCCAGGATCACTTCAACCGTTTGATCTACGTAGGGTCTATGGCTAGTGAGCCCCCCCTGATTACCAAAAAGTTCAAACTTTGAAATCTATTGACCAGTAAGTTTATTCTTACAAGACTAAAGTTTCAAACATACCATGATACGCCACTCGTACAAAATCAATGCAGCAAAAATAGAATTATCACCCAAATTACAGGCCAGAAGCAGAAACAGATTACAGAAAAAGAAAAACATAATAAACACACACTCTGTAGATGCCCTAGAGATAATGATCACCACACTCCCTAGACATACATTCAGTTTAACATTGGTCTGTGAGTATAAGCTCTTGAAAAAATTATTGCCAACAACATAAATATAGAGCCAATCAAAAAGGCAATGTCAACATATTATAGCTAAACTTAAAAAACAACTAAGAGTAAGAAGCCTAAGTGTGGAAGTTAACACGGAAGCTTATTGCCAACAATATAAATCTAGAGACAAAAAAAAAAAAGAAAAAAGAAAGGCACTGTCAACATATTTAAACTTGTAAAACAACTAAGAGTAAGAAGCCTACGTGGGGAAGTTAACACGGAATCGCACATACTGATCTCCATGGGTTACAAGAAAACCATGCTTTGGCAGTCCTGCAGCAAGTTAGGGTGTAGGCATATTTCAAAGGTACAAAATACCAACAGCAACTTCAAACAGTTGAAAGAAGAAGAAAACCAATATACCTTTGCCTCTTAGTACCAGAAGTTGTCCCGGCTGAACTCCTTTCGGTATCTGGGAAGGCCATAATTGCAGTGCATGAAAAAGTCAGTTTCGAACTGAGATGCCACAATTCCAAAAATTGTAATTTCAAACAATTTTACACCACCAGACATGATGTGGCATTTTTTATACGATAAAAAAAATTATTTTTATTCGATGAAAAGGTTGAAACTTACAGGGGCAAAGACTTCCAAAATATCAGTCTTAAGATAGCTAACATAAAACTTCTAGTATACTGCAGAAGAAATATCTTCCTTCTCTTTATTGTTTCTTTGGGGGAGTTGAGCACTGGAGATTCTGGTGTTGCATTAACTTTCTTACTGCCTTATCTACATTCAGTTCTGCCAAACCTTGCTACATGGTGGGTCACATCATATCTACGACCCACGACCATGTTCATACTAAAAGTCTGCCACACTATTTAGGCAAATTTCTGACCTCGTTTTGTCTGACAACATTGATCTATTAATGCTGGTAAGTGACTGGAAAACAAAATACACATTTTCTTATGCACTCTTTCTCTCTATACCTTTGCTCCATTTTCTAAACTATAACACCTTTTCTTGATTGGGTATGCCTTCACTGTGATAAATACAAGTTAAGCCATATTTCAACAGATCCCATAAGTCATTACACTATGTATAAAAAAAATAAAAAGACAGGCAGTTTCCTAAGAAAATGGAAAGGAAAGCAATATGTTAAACAAGAGATGACAAAAAAGAAAAAGAATAATATAAAAGAGAAAAGCATTACTTTTAGTTGCATCTTCCCTGATAAAGTTGGCACATCAACCATGCCACCAAGTATAGCCTGTAAAAAAAGTTTAAAACCCACATTAATTGATAAAAACTACATTAGGTTTGTATGTGGAAAGACATAATATCATGCAAATAAGGTGTTATAGATAGTAATGTTTATATTTTTAAATGCAATATTCAAAGTTAAATCAGATTTGCAAAATGCCAATAGGCTCTTCAACAACCCCCCACACCCCCTCCCCCCAAAACCCTGGCATGCACCCAAATAAATAGAGGCCAAACTAAATTGTTAATCCCTAAAACATACAGGAGGTTCCAACTTAGTCCCTAAAACTTTAAAAGATTTTTCATCCCAGAAATTCTTATTTTTAAATACTTCAATCCTTCATTCATAAAACTGATGATGTCGCCATAAAAGTTGATGTGGCAAGCTTTGAAATGAGCCACTATCAATCTGCGTGACAATGCTGTCATAAATTTGGATGGAAAGACTGCTGCATACAGTTAAGAAGTTCAAGTATGAAATCGAAACATTTAAAAATTTAGAGACCTAATTGGATTTTTAACCTATACTTCAAGGATCGGTTAGAAAAAAAAACATATATTTGAAGGATCAAAAATATAGTTTAGCCATACAAGTACAGTTTGCACCAGCCTCGAGGCCTTTGTTTGTTTGTTTTATTTTATTTATAAAAAAAGGGTAAACTTCATTTACCCCCTGAAGTATAGGCGCTTTTGCAATCATACCTTCAAAGTTTAAAAATTTGCAAAGTCGGTATCCCATTCTTTAGCCCATTTTAAATACACCCTTTTATTTATTAGGATTTTATATTAAATCCTAACGAATGAAGCCAAAATACCCCTGCTAAAAATAAAAAATAAAAATTGCAATGAGTTGCTTGGCTTACCCACAACCAGCGGTGGGTTCCATATTTTTTATTAAAAAAAGAAAATTAATTATTTAATAAGGGTAATCTTTATATATATATAAGTTTTATAGGGGTACAATGGATATTTCACCTGTTTATCATTTGATTTAACCCTAAACGGGGTGTAATTAAAAGGGGCTAAAACATGGGATACCGACATAACAAATTTTTAAACTTTGAGGATATAATTGCAAAAGCGCCTATACGTTGAGGGGGTAAGTGAAGTTTCCCATAAAAAAATTAATAAACAAACAAACTAAGGCCACGAAGCTTGTGCAAATCTCGAAAGTAGCCAAAATAGGGTATTTTGTCAAAAACAAACCATACAAGCGTGACAAGTATTTAAGTAAGGATTCATTGCTCACTTGCGTAAAGCTAATATTAGCATCCACATAAACGTTTGCACCCTCTCTAGAAAAGACAGGATCTTCAGCAACCTAATTCACCAAAACACTGTAAAGTTCAGAAGGAATAGGGAAACAAAAAAAAAAAAAAAAAAAAGCATTGCCAACCAACAAATAGTATTCCAAACTACAAAAACAAACCAGCCTTCCTTTGATCAAGTTCAAGTAAATTCACTTTTGTTTTTGGATAATTAATGCAAATTCATTCAAGGCGCAAAGGCGCGCAACTCTAATACATAGGAAGTATACAAAGATAGCCCCTAAAGTGTAGGAAAAGAAGAAGTTCACATTCTATGCTTCAAACAGGTGTATACAGCCAGTCCAAGGAACCAAATTTCCAAGAAAGTTATTACAGTTCAAAGCTAGCATATTACTGCTGATCAAGTTCATGACAACGAATAATAAAGTCCTCCATGCATATTAATAACATAAAAAGTCAATGAATATTAACTGGACTTGTACCAAAAAATTCACGAAAATTACTCGCTTCCAAATAAAGAAGCACAGGGAACATTCCAAATAAAGATGGACTTTTCCTTACCTTTTCATAAAAGACGAGGAATGATTGCAAACGAGTTTTAAAACTTTTTATCTGAAGGAACTTCTGTACTTATTCATATATTCTTTGAAAGAATCAAAGAGTAATTAATCATTGTCAACCCAAAAAATCCAATTATTGGATATGGAAAAAAAATTGAGTTGTTGGTTTCAATTGATGTACAGTTGGTGAGCATAATTTGCAAAACATAAAATCAGAGGGGTCAACCCAACCGAAAATAAGTAACTAAGCTCACTCCCTCTGTCTCACTCCCTCTGTCTAGCAAGCTTTAATTGATGAAACTTAACAATACATTCACAACTAGATACTCATTATTTATTTGTTCTCAAGACCAGGTTGAAAAAAAAAAATTATAACAAAAAAATCTTCTTCTTTTTCATGCCAATCGATATTCGACTTGACGGAGCTAAGAAGGACTTGTCTAAGAATTGAATGATGTATTCATAACAAATAATGATAAATGCACCATCGTAAAAGAAATTCATATATTATTCTAAGACCTGGATAGATTAGATATTGAAGCATTCAGACACCAAAAGATTTACAAGATTTTTCATTGTCTATTTCATTAGCAAAGTATAATAAACCAAGTCTATTCTATTACTCTTTCTATAAAAAACTTTTCAACAAGGAGGTGAAGATAAAATGAGCTGGATTCCTGCTAAAAGTAAATCATTTAAAGGGAAGTCTTACCATTAGGTGTTATCTACTCCGGTGAATTTCCCGCTTCAGTGCAAGAGTATTTAGAAAATTAAGGCTCTCTCGATAGTGGCATTCTTTGTGGACAGCGGCTTTAGGGAAAATCTTAACTTTGGATAATCTACGAAAGATGCATGTTCTTATGGTGAATTGGTGTTCTATGTGTAAGAAAAGTGACGAGTCTATTGATCATCTTATTTTTCATTGTGAGGTGGCAAGAGAATTATGGAACTCTCTTTTTCAATTGTTTGGGGTTGTATGGGTTATGCCTCGAAGGGTGAGAGATTTGTTGGTGAGTTGGAAGGGACAATTGGGACAACATAAGTTTTGGAATTTTAAAGGTTGGCTCTTTTATGTTAACTGTTGTGCATTTGGAAAGAAAGGAATGGAAGGAGCTTTGAAGATCGTGAGAAGGAGATGTTAGAGTTAAAGAAGATGTTTCAATCTTTGTATACATGGATAGTAGTGTATACAATGCAGAAAATTACCTATCTAACAGATTACGAGGTAAAAGATTCAATAGAAAATGCTGAACAAAATAGGAGGTGCTATATACGAACATTGTTTAGTTATTAATTAAACTTGGTCTTGAGAGAGCGATAAAGAGATTCAAGGGCTTTGCTCATATAATATAAATGATGGGTGGCATGTCATTGTCGTGAATTAGTGTTGTATGCATAAGAGGTTGTAGGGAGTCTGTGAATCATCTTTTTCCCTATTGTGAGATTGCTAATGCCTATCCTTAGTCGTGCTGGGCTAGCCTAGGTGACATCTAGGGAAGTGGTTGACCTTTTTGCATGTTAGAAAGGGTTGAGTGGCAGTCCTCAAAGTGCAGCAGTTTGAAAGATGGTACCATTCTGCCTTTTGTGATGTATTTGGAGGAGGGAAAGGAATGGCAAAAGTTTTGATGACCGTGAAAAGACATTGGAAGAGATTAAGTCAATTTTCTTCAAAACTATGTATCTTTGGACAACGGCTTACGTTTATCCTTTGATGATTAGTTATCATGAATTCTTTGTTCTTTTTACTCATTCTAGCTAAGTGTTTTCTCTTGTATACTTCCTGCGAACATGGGGGTGTGTTACACTTTTAATGATATTTTCGATTAATTATTAAAAAATAATACTGTTTACCACAGGGTAGCTTCTTTAGACTTTCCTATAATTTTCTTTTAAAAAAATATAGACAAAAAGTTAAACGCTGTCTCCCACTACCCCCCACAACCTAGAAACCTCAATTAATTAACTTCACCAATTTACTATGATAGAAACTGATAAAAAGTTGCAATCACAATCTTCCACACTCAAGCAACCAATCCAAAAGTACTACGATATAATGAATAGGTAGAACTGTGCCTTTAATTTAATGAATAAGCTGCCAGGTTGACTTCCTCGTCCCATATTACCAGCCCCGGGTACACGAATTGTATCTCCAGCATCCACACCTAATCCATTTAAAACACAATTAATAATGATCAAATAAATAGTTAAACTTCTAGCACTAAGATCTCTATATAAGGGTTCTCTCTCAATAGAGATAGATCAAATAAACAAAAGGGAAGTTTAAAAAACAAAAAATTCTTAAAAAAAAAAAAATTGATATTTTTCCCTTCTTTGTCATCCTGTAAGGCACTTCGTATAATCGTATTCAATTTCAAATGTAATTCCTGTCCCTTTCTACAGTCAAATCACTTCAATTTTTAAAAAGTGTCTTAGGTACATCTTGCATTCATGTTGAACACAAAACTAATGCATGTCCTTGTCATAGAGAACTCAATCAATGAGAAATGTATACATAGTAAAATCTAATAAAAAATTCTTCATCAAACAACTTAACGACATATAAACTCTCAAAATGATTGTCCCAATTGAAAAAAAAAAAAAAAAGTATTAAGCATGCAGACATGCCAGGACAATATTTGTTAGGCTAACCTCAAAAAGTATGTTTCAGATTATTACCAAAAAACAAATATACATGACAACACATTGGCAGTCCCTCTTCTTTTTTTCGCCTTCTATTTGCTAACAATTATACATAGGACCCACCACACCCTAGGTCCCCCAGCTACATCTTTTAGGTGTTTTTTTTTTTTTTGATAAATAAGCAAGAATATCATTGAAAAGCGCAGAGGGGCGCAACCCAAGTACACAGGAAGTATACAACAAGAAGTGTCTAAGACCAACCTGCTGGAATTGTAACATTAACCTCCTTGATGCCTTCAACCAACCCTGATCCTCTACATGACATACAGTGTTCCTGCACCAGATGAATAACAATAAATAAATAACACATCTTTTAGTTAAATGAAGAGATCAAGCTCAACAAAGCTAATTCACTGGAACTCACGTCAGACCTCAATGATACGGCCAGACCCTTTACAAGTGCCACACCTGGATGTAAATGGAGGAATTGTAACCTGGTTTATGATTTAGATAGTATTAGAAACAGAAGAAACAGTAAAACCAATAGCCCATCACACTTCCAAAATAACAACCAAATGAAGTTATTCTCAAAAAGTGAGTCCTTTCAGAACAAATTATCCACTAATCAGCATCAGTGTAGATCTTGAAAGCACTTACTCTCCCTACACCTCCACAAGTCGGACAAACTTTTGACTTGGCATCAAGTGGATGGCCATGCCCATCTGCATCATGAGATAGACAAAAGGACAAGACAACCTCAATCATTTATGCCAGGAAAATTAATAGTTTATATAAAGGGCATGAATTTAGATCAAAGCCCACTTTAATTGAAACATCTTAATCAAAACGGAGCAACAATTTACAAATCCAGCTGTTTATAACGGGTTCAAGAAGTTACAATAAAAACTTGTAATAATTGGATTTTCCTTAATAACCAAAGAAAGTAGGTTTATTGACCAAAAATAAAGTTAATCTGACAGTTTTAGTTAAATTGAGCCAATTATGCCCATGGTGATGAATGCATTCCAAGAGCTTTTTTTGACAAAAATCTCTTTAAAACTTTGTCTAGCTACAAATACATGTTATAGAAAATCCATTCCATCTTTGTACAGAATTTATTAACACAATAAGCAAATATAGCAAAATTTTCCATGAAAATGCTTTTGTTTTTTTTAGATAAGTAATGTCATGCAAATCAAAAAGCTTTTCCTTGTGGCTCTCATTATTTTGACCATCTTTGGTTTAAAATAGCTTTCCTTGACAAAATTTTGCCTTTTTTCTTTAATCAAATTGGAGTTTAGGGACTGGAATTTAAGAGAATCACTAATAAGTAGGATAAAAGTTAGGGCTAAGACTATTTCTAATTTTGAATATGGTCAATGGATTGGCTTGAAACCTATTACATCTCAAAATCATTTAACATAAGGTTATCCTGACTTGAACACTTATAATCCTCAATTTACAATCATGTGGTTGACTTGTAATAACCCAATTTCCCTTAAATCACTTATAAAACCCAATTTCACTTGGTAAGTAATATGAGATTTAACACCAATGAGTGTCTTTATAAACCACCCACTATATGTGAGCTATTTATCTTCCTAATATGGGATCGGAGTATTACAATCTCTCTCCTTAAACCCCAGACTTTCTCGTCGGAGCCACGTCATATAGTGCTCCAGTACCACATGGCGCTACTAGATGACTCTGATACCATTTGTAACAACACAAAAAGCGTTAGTCACATTTGCGCTGTCACCCCAAAAGGACTAGCCAAGTTACAATTGGAATTTTCCTAGAATCACTTATAAAGCATAGTTTCACCTAATAAGTAAGCAATGTAAGACTTAACATCCACGAGTATTTTTATAAACCACTCACTGTATGTAGACTACTCATCTTCCCAATATAAGATCAAGGTGTTACACTGTTTCCAAAGACATAAATAAGATAGATTTAGTAAGCTATAACACAAATGCAAGCATTCAATCTGCATGACACTGAAGACTCAAACAATCTCAATGGAAGCGCGAAAAAATTTCCTAATGTGGCATAAAAGGAAACCATAAGAAGACTGACTTATAAAATTAGAATAGATGAATTTTCTGCAAAGATCTCTCACACACGATTTGATTCCAAGAAATTATAAGTTTACTTACGACAAGAATCACAGGGCACAAATGCATCAAAGGACAGGTTCTTTACGCATCCTTGTGCAGCTTCAGAAAAGGAGAGCGACAACTCGACCTATGGAATTTCAAACAGATTAAGATGCACATGTTTTAGCAAGGTACTACAGGAATTTTTTTCTTCTATACTTCTATAACAATTGGAAACTAAAGACAAAACAAGTTCACCTGGATATCAGATGCAAAACGATCTGTCTCTTGTTCAAAGATCTGTAAGGCATCCAATGATTTTAGTATATTCATGACAATAAACTGCATGATGTTGAAGGTTATGAAAAGCTACCTCTGAGAATATTTTATGGAATGAATCAGAGAAATGAGTTCGGTAAGCATATCTAAACCCATCTGCATCACCAGCAGCATATTCGACATTCTCTGTGCCTCGACTGCGCTTCTTTATTGGAAACAAAGATATAAAGAAGAATTGGTTAGTTCTAAAACCTTAAATGGGGGACACAAGCTTTGGATTGCAAAAGTAGAAAATAACCAAAACAAATAGCAACAGTAGACGACAAATAATAATGAAGATAATATAAAAGATAATAGATAAACAAATGGAGAAAGAAAAAAGTTGTTACCCTGTCATATTCTGCCCTCTTTTCTGAATCCTGTAAAGTCTGAAATTCACCAAAACATAACCAAGAACTAGATTAGCAATTATATTCAAACTTAGGAAACTTAAAATCATTAAAAAAATGATAATTCCAATACTAACAGAGAGGGGAACACCAAACAATTAGGATCAAAACAGAGAAAAACAACTCCAAACCTCATAGGCTTCTCTTATCTCTTGGAATTTCCTCTTTGCAGAAGGGTTATTCTTATTTGCATCTGGGTGGTACTTCTTTGCAAGCTGCATAGTAAATTGAAACTCAGCAACTTGAACAGAGAATGATTGTTTGCAAGCAAGCACATTAGCTGAAACACCAAAGTTGGATATGTTGTCCAAAAAGGTATGAAAAATGAAAATTCCATCCGCCAAGGATCCCATTTTCATTAATATCACATTCATACTAATATAGAAAATTAAAAAGCTTTCTTATCAAAAAAAAAAAAATTACAAAGCTTTCTTACCGCATTGATGCTATTAGAATATAAATAAAATGATTAAATTCATTCCTTCCTATCAGCTTAACCTTTTGGGATAAGTGGTGATTTAAAATGGTACCAGATCAGAGGTCTTAAGCTCGAACCATGTCTCTGTCATTCATCTCCCATTTCAATTAAATATTTCACATATTGTGCATCACCTATTAAGGGGGAAGTTTGGGTCTACACATGAGGAAGAGTGTTCGAATATAAATTTAATTATTAAATTCATCAATTCCTATCAGCTTAAACTTTTGAGATAAATAGTGATTAACAATGTCATACCATTTCATCTTCCTTACCGGAGGTGAGGCTGGGTTGGATGGGTTTGTTCCGGATTCCAGTCCGCAGGGGTCTAATAGTACTACTAGGCCTTGCTCCTCTCACACCACAACTATGCTTAACGGTCTGACCAAATCTCAAAAATGGTAGATTGAGTGGATAAAGGAAAAGTTATAGGCCAGTGATGAGTTAAAGGAAGAAGATCACTTGGTGCTCTTGGAGATCGTGGAAGAGGATTTTCGTTGGGATAATAAGGTAGCACGCAAGGAGGGGCTGTTGGAGGGCGATGAGGAGGAGGATCAAAAAGTTGTGTGGTTGAACGAGGTGAAAGAGGATCTTAGTTTAACGATCACGTGGCCCGGGACTAAGGGCAAAACTATTACCTTGTAGTGCCCTGGGCAGGTTTTATGGGTTGTTGGGTGATTCATGAGGTTTCTTGTGGGCTTATTGTTGGGTTTATTAGGTTTTTGTGGGTTTACGCTGGTTTCCTTGTATACTTTTTGTGTACCGGCGCTTGTGTTTTTTGATATATACAACAATTACTTATCAAAAAAAAAAAAAAGCTCCCACAAGCTAAACTACACACACACACACACACACACACACCAAAAAAAAAAAAATAGAGAACCATCCCAGAGGGATTCCACTAATATATGCACCCACCTCTCTTCCCAACAATTACTATAACTTCCACTAAGAAACTCCTCCAAAAGCCACAACGTCTGCCAATACTTTGTTGACCTTTCTTTTAGAAACTATAGAACAAATTAACAGTATTGTATCATGTAGTAAGTTAAAGCTAAGAGACCATCTTTTATTAAATATAAAACAAATTAACGCTCTTGTATCGCTTAGTAAGTTAAAGCTAAGACATCTAAAACTCGTAAGAGAATACATTTGCCCAACTTTTTCCCTGTTTTCCCACTTGACAAAATTTGCCAAGATTACAAGCTTAATCTCATTCCCACCCCCAAGGGGGAAGGCACATTCGTGTTGAATTTATAGGCAAGCACCTAATAACTAGGTTTAACACTCCGTTAGTTGCAAGTGTCATTCTGTACTTTTTCAACCCCTCACAAAATGCTCCCCAATCTCACGAGTCATCTATCAGTAACAACCATCTCAATTGCAGCACAACACTTTGAATCAAGATTCTTCTAAAGTATAACACAGAATAATAGTTCTCAATTTAGCATCACATTGGAAGCCTTTCTAGTTCTATTTGGTATTGCTTGTGCAATGGATGCTTTTGTTGCGGCTCACGTAGAATTTTCTAGAAGTTCTATTCAGTAGAACATGAGCTTTGCTAGAGCAACTCATTATTGAAAGGTGGATGCCTTTGCCACATTCTTCAGGGTGTTGTCTTTAGTGAAAATGAGACAGGAAGATGAGGACAAGTTGTAGTGGGTCCCATCCAAAAGAGGGTTGTTTGGTGTTAAATCCTTCTATAGTGTCATGGATTGTAATGATGGTTTATATTTCCCTTGGAAGAGTGTTTGGTGGACTAAGGTGCCGTTGAGGGTGGCCTTTTTTGTTTGGTCAGCGGCCATAGAAAAGATCATTACCATGGACAATCTCCGGAAGTGGTGCATTATTGTGGTTGCTAGGTTTTGTACGTGTAAAAGGAATTAGGACTTCATGGACCATCTTCTTCTTCATTATGAGGTTGCTTATGCCATTTGGCATGTTTTCTTCAATTGTTTTGGGCTGTCTTGGGTTATACCTAGACGAGTAGTCGACTTATATACTTGTTGGTGGACTGTTGACAGCACTCAGAGTGTTGTTATGTGGAAGATAGTGCCCTCGTTCCTTCTGTGATGTCTATGGAGGAAAATGAACGATAAAAGTTTTGAGGACCGTGAGAGGACTTTGAAAGAAAGTCTTTATTTTAAACACCATGTATCTTTGGACAACTGCTTTTGTTTCTTCTTTAGCGATAAGTTATTATGATTTTCTAATTCTTTTTGCTCCTACTAGCTACATGACTTCTCTTGTATACTTCTTGTGTATCTAAAGCGCCTTACACTTTTAATGATATCTCGATTACTTAAAAAAAAAATGCAAACAACACCTTAATTATCTTCATATAAATTAAACTAAAGAAAAAAAAAATGATGATTAAGATTCCAAAAAATAAAAAATAAAGACATTGCAATACTGATATAATAAAAATGTTCCTTCAAAAGACTTCGATATTGCGTAATATGCAAATGAAGACATAAATAAGTTCCAGCAAAATCACTTGGAAACAATTCCAGTAAAGATCGCCAAGTTTATTATGGTTTTTCAACCACGTACTGCCAACATACTAGGTCTGAAACTCACACGATAACAACAATATAGTGCTAAATATTCGTATACAGGAATCAGGATCAAACAAAGGCGACTACAATAACATGTGATGATGAAAACCTAGCTATATAGATTAGCTTCTTGACTAGGTTACATGTAGGCCCACTTTTGACATACAATTGAGCTGATATACACATATAAAAATAACATAAATAAATTGAAAGTTGTAAGATATTAGACTAAAACTCCGACATGGCAACACCTGACACTAGACATGAATTCCAAAATGTACGCACCGCATGGAATGCCTTTTTAATGTCATCTCGACTGGCATTTTCTGGAACACCAAGAATTTCATAGTAGTTTCGTTCAGCGGAAGAACGAAATCCTGGAAACGCAGAGTACTAAAGAAATAAACAAAGCCGGTCCTGTTTGGTTAAAGAAATTGAACTTTCAAGGTATCAAATTATTAAGAGGAATCGAAAACCTGTGGCATGAATATAACGATCTCCCAATGGCAATCTTGCAGTTGCATAATCAACCGGTTTCCCAACAACAAAACCGCAATTGTGCAAAGCTGATTCCAAAAACCAAAAACTCATAAATCTCATATCAGATATTAATAATTTAACACACAAAGAAGAATTAGTTCATCATAAGAAGCAAGAGCCAAGCCCATCACAGAGGCTTTAACAACTTAATATGATTTAGACCTCATATCGGCGCAACAAAGTTACCTTGTGCGCGAAATGCAGAAACCCTTGCAAGCAAATAATCTTTATCCATGGCTGTAGATGACAGCAAATGCTGCCGATACTGCGTACAACCAAACACCGAAAATGGTCGTAAATGTAATTAAGTTAAATTGATCAAAAGGGGTTTAGGGTTTTACAGACTAATTACCAGGCCTAAACGACTGAATCTTCCCATTTGAGGACGAAATTACTGGTGATAAAAGAAGCCGTATTGTATTGTTATGTAAGAAAAGTATGATCGGAGAACTGAAAAACGATGACGATTTTACTCATCGGTTTCCTTTCAGTGGACGGAGAAATGTCAGTCCCAGGGGTTTAGGGTTTTATGCAACGGTTGCGTACTGAATCTTTTTAGGGGCTTAGGAAAACTAGAACGGCGACGTTTTATTTCGTTTTATCCATTTTTCTGAGGGTAAGTAAACGGCGACCGTTTCATCTGACCTTGCTCTGGACAAGTGGACATGGATCCGGGCCGTCAGTTCTTTGGGACCCACATAAACGGAAGGCCCAGATCCCGAGCGCCACATTCTCTAGTTGTACAAAATACTCCACGAAAAGGGCACCGTCTGGAATCCGCTGAAACAACTGGTTTCTAATGGCGGCTCGCTCGCTCCTCGCCGGTCTAAGACGGTAGGCTCCACATTCATCTCTCTCTGAGAAATAGCTTCTCAGTTCTGACAAACTATATCTAAACGCAGCATCAATCGTCCATTCGGAGCAACAAGTCTGTGGAGAGCCATATCCTCACACTCATCGCCGCTCGCACAGTCTGGCGTCGGCAAGGACGACCTCAAGAGCGAGATTTTCAAGCTGAAATCGCCCAGGTGCAGCGCCACCCCCTTGCTTCAAGATCGGGTCGACCACGGCCACAAGCTCTCGCTCTCTGAACTTCGACGCATCTCCATACAACTTTTGAAATCCAAACGCTACCGCCACGCCCTTCAGGTGATTCTTCTTAACACCTATTTCTATAATCTTTTTGTTGTCTTTTTGTTTTTGGTGCCAATTTTCGTAAGCGATCTTGATTCTTGGTTATATACAATCAATCAGGAAAACAAAAACAAATTCAACTTTTTACATTATGTGTCACTGCTAATTATAGGTTATGCTAGCAGTGTTAGGTCACTATGGTTGTTGGGTCAAAATCCTTCCACGTATCCCAAAAACTGATGCTAATTATTGTTATTAGTAGGCAATTCATGGTGTAATGTATGAGATGGTTGTTTAATGATACAGATACTGACATGGATGGAAACCCAAAACGGTTTTCGAATGTCGCCGGTCGATCATGCCGTCAAACTGGAATCAATCATTAGATTGCACGGTTTAAGAGAGGCAGAAGAGTATTTTAAGAGTTTACCCAACACTGCTTCACGGAAAGCTGCGTGTCTCCCTCTTCTTCATGCTTATGTCGAACAGAGGGACACTGAGAAAGCTGAGGTTCTCATGGCAAAGCTGAATGAGTTGGGGCTGCTTGTAACCCCTCATCCATTTAACGAGATGATGAAGCTGTATATGGCCACGTCTCGGTGTGAGAAAGTGCCCCTTGTCATCCAGCAAATGAAGCAAAACAATGTACCTCGAAATTTTCTGTCCTATAACATATGGATCAGTGCGTGTGGTGAGGTATTCGGCGTTGCTTCGGCGGAAATGGTTTACAAAGAAATGGTGAATGATAAGAATGTACAAGTGGGATGGAGCACCCTTTCTACTTTAGCTAATGTGTATATAAAAGCGAGACTTGTTGACAAAGCTACTTTGGTCCTTAGGAATGCAGAAAAGAAACTATCTAATTGTAACCGTCTTGGTTATTTCTTCCTCATCACGCAATATGCTTCTTTGAGTGATAAGGAGGGAATTTTGAGGCTCTGGAAGGGTAGTAAAGAAGTTGGTGGGAAAATCACGTGTGCCAATTATATGTGTGTACTTTCATGCGTGGTGAAGCTAGGCGATCTTGTGGAGGCCGAGAGAATTTTTTTGGAATGGGAATCTAGTTGCCGGAATTATGACATAAGAGTCTCCAATGTCCTTCTAGGTGCTTATGTGAGGAATGGAATGATAGACGAAGCTGAATCATTACATCTCCGCACATTGGAGAGAGGCGGCTGTCCAAATTATAAGACGTGGGAGATTCTCACAGAGGGATGGGTGAAAAGCCAAAACATGGACAAAGCCATTAGTGCCCTGAGAAAAGGTTGTGTCATGTTGAAGCATTGTGATTGGAGGCCATCCCATGATATTCTAATGGCCATGGCAGAGTATTTTGAGAAGCATGAGAATTTCGAAGACGCAGATTGGTTTATCAGGTTTATCCATCAAAGAGGCCTTGTGAGTTTACCTTTGTATAAATCGTTGCTTAGAATGCATCTTTGTGCTAAGAGACCAGCTTTTGACATCTTTGAGATGATGGAGAAGAGCAAAATTGAGATGGATGATGAGATCTCTGCCCTTGTTCAAGCCTTTGATGCATAAGTAAAGTCATTCTTACAGATTTAAGTCCTGATGGCTTCTTTCAAAGACCGGCAGAACAGATTCATATTTTTGGATTGTCTCTTTATTCATAAGCGCAGAAAAATTGATGCGTGCTGCTGATGATTTTCTAGAAGAGGAAAGCATAACATCTTATCTATGACAATCACGGTCCTTTTGCTCAGGGAAATTGATTCTTTATTGTTTAGATGAAGTAAATGTTTGATGCTGAAGCTAACCTAGAGTGTTCTGCTGTTTGTACAACAAAATTGTGTAGATGTTGGAAGACAAATGTCACTTGGGCACTTTTCCCTCAGCGATATTATGGCAACCTAGAGGTATTACTGTCCCTGTAATCATTTTGTTAAACTACATCATTGCATTTGTGATTGCAAGAGATGCCAAATAATTTTGCAAATATTATTCATCAAATATTGGAAATTGTTTACATGCATGATATGAGTAAACAGCAAATCCCTATTATTTATTGTTGTACATAATCCATTAGCAATCCTTCATACACCATATGCAGGCACCCCTCAAGCATTTGTACAGAGATATTATTTAGACTTCAATTCGATGCAGCAGTCAAATTTTTGTGAAAGCTCTTGTTTAGCTCTAGCAATTTATCTTGCGGTGGCATGCACTCTTTTTGATAATAGGGACCTCAAGAAATTCTTGAAACCAAGCATCGAGTAAAGGCATGGTCTCTGCATCAATCAGGTTGATGCCCACGATTTCCCCGACTATTCGAGCCCAGCATCCAAGCCAGCCAACAACAATATCCGTAAAGCCTATTGTTTCGCCTCCAAAGAAGTGCTTCCCCTCGAGACCACTTTCTAGAGTCTTCAAATTCTCGCGGCTTCTTTCGCAGCTTTCTCTTGCTCTTCCCCCGTTTTGCTAAATGCAGTCATTATTGCTGGCACACACTGAATAGAGTAGATTGATTACTGTTTTAATAATGTTTTGAAACAAGAATTCAGTATTCTATGCTCTGGTTGGCTAGCTTAGGTGGAAACTGCGGGTGTTTGGCAAAAGATTTGAAAAAGGGAGTGGACCGAAACTATAGTAGATTTGATTGATGTGAGAAAAAAATATTAAATTAAAAATAAAATAAAAATTATTTTGTAGTGATTTTTTTATTTAAATAGCAATAAAAAGTTATTAATGTGATGTAAAAAGTAAAAATGTTATAATCAATTTTGAAATGAATTTTGTGGGTCTTTGGGTCCGGTCCTGGCCAACATGCTTTGCATGAATAGAGATCCTTATGCAGCAACTGTTAAAGAGCTTTTATAGGACCATCTCTTAAGTAGGTGGCTAAGCAATCCAAAATTTATTTGAACAGATAGATCTTATATGAGTTCTGTTACAATTGCTCTTTTTTCTTTTCTTTTTTTTTAATAGATAAAACAAGAGATTACAACAAACAACAAAGGGTTAGGCAACCCAACAATAAGCCCCAAAACGATCACATCAGTAATAGTAAACAAAAATTAAGAGGAAATGCATCAAATAAAATACGCGGCCTTATATTTTCTTGGCACGAAGACCAAGAAACTTGGCCACCAATTAAGGTGTTTGACAAGGTGCACCAAAGATAGTGCACACAAGAAATATACAACTGCAGTAGGGAAAGAGAGCTAGGGGAGCATAGAGAACCATGATGAAGGTCGAATCAAAGCTAATTAAAAGGGAAACCAGCATAGAGTCCAGATCGATGACACCGCATAACGATCTGCAACCAAACGAAAGAGCACCAAGAAAGGTGGAAAGGGCATCTAAAGCCCTGAAACTACAATAGAACATAAAAACGAATAAAATTAAAAACAGTAGTATCAGTCGAAGGCGAGGTTGGGGGAAGCAGTAGGTACACAATTAAAGATCGGCGTGTGTAAGCCACTCACCAGCACATGATGACTACACGCCGGCAAGGGACGCCGTGAGATGAAAGATGGCTTCATGAGACCTACGGCAGCTGTTGAAGGTGGCAGAGCGGAAGAATAGAGGCGTCACGTGCCAAAACGCCAAAGGCGTTGGATAAGGCCTCCAAAGAGGCGGATAGAGCCTCCATAGAGGCTATTTGAGCCTCCGGAGAGGCATGAAGGAGAGGGGGGAGGAGGAGAAGGGATTTACAGGGGAAAGGGGATGAGGAGCCCATGGCAGCCGTTGGAGGGAGACTATGGAGGGTTTGAGGAGAAAGAACATAGTGTTTCACTCATCCGGCAACTAATAAATTGTTACAATTGCTGTTTAAATTACAATTAATTTTGACAAATAAATTGTTGGAGATCTTAATCCATATTATAGCTATAAGCTCAAATTGTAGAAAGTGTGGATTCTTTTCTAACCTTTTCATCAGCAAATTTTGCCCAGAACAGCGCTTTGGCCCTTTCATACGGATGTTGTGGAAGCAGTGGATTTTGCTTCCAAACCTCATCGATAAATTCAATAATCACAACGGACTCGGCCAAGGGTTTGCCATCATGTACAAGAACGGGAATCTTTTTGTGAACAGGGTTGTACTGCAAGAGCATGGGACTTTTGTTTTGGAGATCCTCTTCTACATACTGGTACTGGATCCCTTTCAGTTTCAAAGCCCACTTAACCCTGAGGGCAGAAGGGCTTCCCCAATGCCCTAACAACTTCAGTGTCTCCAGCCATTGTCAATAATTTCTACAAAGCAGGTGTCCAAGCTGTGTTGTGATAATTTATACATGCTTGAAGAAAAGTCTTAATTGTCCAAGTTACTCTTCTTAATTTATTATATTCGAAAAGCTTCCATGAATTGTCCTCCGGTCTAAAGATATCTGGAAATTCAACATTGGCTTCCATAGACTTTTTTCCAGCTAAAGATGTCTAGAATTCAAGTAGTTGAATGAGTCAATTAAGCTAATTATGTTCTCATTTCTCGAGAGAGATGGGAAAGTGGGATGGGGTGTTTTTCCGGTTCAAGTTGCTTGATTGATAGACTCAATCCACATGCGCTGCCATGAAGTTGAGCACTGGCAGTCCAAGATGGTCGCAATCGTGGCAGATTTCCAAATTATTATTATTTTAGTTTTTTCTCTTTTAAAACTAAAAGAAAATATCAAATTCTCGTCCCAAGAGGATTAACACATGCACTTCATTTACGGAACTTTGCCTTTTATTATAGCATCTTTTGGTGGTTTAAATTTGTTCTTTAGAAAACTTTATCGCCTTTGTGTTTTATTTTCCAGTAATTTCCCTTTCCCTTTCCCATTCCCCAACATTGAATAGGAAAAAAAAAAGGGAAACTTCAGAAAACCCCCCTGAAGTTCCAGCCGATTTGAAATACCCCCCTGAATTTTCAAAACTCTCATTTAAGCCTCATGAACTTCCATTTTCTCTCACTTTGGACCCCTTTAACATTAAACTACGTCGTTTTGAATGTTTTATACCCATTTTATCCTTCCCCAAAACTACGTCGTTTTGTGTCCTAAAATTATCCAGCCTTTATCCTTCCCCAAAACTACGTCGTTTTGTGTCCTAAAATTATCCAGCCTAAAACGACGTCGTTTTAGGCATTAATTTTTATTTTTTAAAAAAAAAGAAAAAAATTTAAAAATTTAAAAAAAATTTTAAACAAAAAAAAACTTAAAAACCACTTGGAAGTGGTGAGCCACTGTCTAGTGGTCCCACCACCCTGGCCATGGGGTGGTCCACCCCTTGAAGAAAAAAAAAAAAAACACCTGGGAGAGTGGGCCACCCCATAATACTGTGACAGCAGGAGTCAAACCACCCCTCACTTTGGGTGGTCCCGCCACCCCCAAAAACAATTCCCCATCCCCTTTTACAGTATGGTCGAGCACCCCCCATATACAATGGGGGTGGCTTCACCCCCAGAGGGGTGGTGGCCACCCCTGTTTTTTTTTTTTTTTTATTTAATTTTTTAAATTTTTTTAAAAAAATTATGCTTAAAACGACGTCGTTTTGGGCTGGATATGTGTTGTGATTTTAGGACACAAAACGACATAGTTTTGGGGAAGGGTAAAATGGGTATAAAACATCCAAAACGACGTAGTTTAATGTTAAAGGGGTCTAAAGTGAGAGAAAACCAAAGTTCAAGGGGTCTAAGTGAAAGCTTTGAAAATTCATGGAGGGTTTTTCAAATCGGCTGAAACTTCAGGGGGGTTTTCTGAAGTTTCCCAAAAAAAAAATGCACCAAATCACATTGAAAAGATTTGCTTTCCAATAGTTGCAGACTTCGGGAGTTCAAGTCCTGTCAAGATATGAGTATAAAATTATAAAAATTAATCATATCCCAACCAATTTAATTAAACAAATCATACTCCTCAACCTTAACCTGCTAATTTCGTATTAGGTTCGTTAACCCTAAATGTAACGGGTTATGTTTGGATTGTATCAAGAAATAAGTATAAAACTATTAATCAACATTAACTCGACCCATTTAATTAAACAAATTAGACCCCCAACCCTAACCCCCTAATTTCATTTTAGATTCATATTAAATTCACGAATCGTATCAAAAATCATTAACCCTAATCAAAACTAACTGCAAATTAGCAAAGACAAAAGTAAACGCCTCCCTCAAACCAAAATAAAGGTGAACAATATTTCCTATTTTAATGGAACTGCATAAACTAACAAAAATCCGAGCAGTCAGAAGCAAATGATGACACTTTTTTTTATCATTTTATGTATATAAGTTAGTAAGCTTGCGGATAATTTTGTTTGGCTGTGCCCACTTCATTAGTTAGATGACGGAAAACGTTTCTCCCCTGACGGAAAATTCCATACAGCATCAGCAACTCGCAGTGCTTCCGAAGACCAAATGGCCATCATTTTTTTGTAAAAAAAATTTGTGCTTTCTTCTCTCGCTTATTTAGCAAGAAATCCACCGGACCAATATGTTAAACCTAAAATTACTGCAGAGATGACAGCGCCTGGGCAACATTTCGAGAAATTCGATCATGTATTGGCTCCTGCATGGAAAAAACATTAAAAAAAAAACAAAACTACTTTACCATTTAGTATTTACTATACATAACAATAAGAATATTGTCATTGATTTACCTCAATCGATGGCATCTCGAATTTTGAGCTTGTTATCGTCTCATACAAGAATATATATCTGTCATTATAGGATAGTATTAGTGCTCTCAACATAAATGAATGACATATACATTTGAATACAAAAAGTTCGAAACTTGGCATACACAATCCTAGAGGGTTAATAATCTACACAAGCATTATTGGAAATAAGGCTCAATCATGAACATGATGATCAACTATATCATGATGAAGTTGAGTAGCTCTTTGACAAAGTAACATGTTCACCACCAATGAAAAGACAAGGCCTGCACACATTGCTGCCCACACGTGCATGCAAAAACCAAGGATGAGTTGCATATTAGCAACAATCTCTTAAGGCCCATGTAATGATAGAGTGGGCTAAAAAAACCCACACAGAAGGTTAACAGTCACCACCCGGTAAGTTTCCTTAACCGGGTATTGTCCAACTAGAAACAGCCTTGAGGAAATCCTTTAAGCAGGTGAGAAAAACAGTTTTACTTCGCTTGCTTTCTTTCCTCTGCAGATCATATATAAGGTTCTCCTCGTAAAACCTTTTACAAGTAAATTTGTGAGCAGGGTCCGGAAATTATGCCCAGTTCAAGTTATCCTCACCAGCCTACATAATTGCTTATTTTACACCACAGAATAAACAACACCATTCGCATTCCAGTTACAGACAGCTAATAGCTAGGGATCGAACCAATAAAAAACTCTTAAGATCAAACATTGATCAAAGCAAATACATTAAAACCAATGAGACAATAAGCAGTTGATGGGGCTCCAAAATATTTCTCCAGATTTGAACAATGAAGACATTATTTGACCGAAGAAAGACAATAGAAGTGCTGTTATTAATGGCTACAATGGCATCATTCCTTTGGACATGAGCATATATGCTTGGATCATTTTGTCGTTATTTACTTAATAGAAAATTTATATGACCTGAACCATGGTAAATAACATAAAAGACATACCGCCAAGCTAGTTCACAAACGAGGTCTTCAGGAGCATCAGGGAGGACCTGAACATTGTATCACCACGGTGAGATTAGATGCATATGCATATCCACAAACTCCAGAAGCAATATCAACAGGGGTAGATATCATGAATTACCTCATCCTCATATGGGTTGCAGTTATCTTTGAACCACAACCTCAAGAACTCCTATATAATAAACATAGTGTCGGCTTTAGTAGTTCATAAGAGACAGTTTTACTAGACTGAAACAGGCATATTGAACATGACAAATATATACATCCATTAAGCCTGACGTTAACAGACACACATAAGTACGCTACAGAGATAACTAACAAACATTACAGAACAAATAACACACCTTATCAACATTTTCAGGTTCAAGCGAATTCTGAAAGCGTTCCTCATAAGAATGGGCAATCCAATATCTGCTTGAATCAGGAGTATGCACCTAGAATTTCAAAACAAGAAATGTCATCCAATCACAATAGTATTACTTTTGTGTTAATGTGAGTGTATCTAATGAGAGAGAGAAATGAATGCTTTAAAGAAGATGATAAACCTCATCAATTAAAAGAACTGAACCATCCTGTCCCTTTCCGAATTCATATTTAGTGTCTACCAAAACCAGGCCATGTTCCAAAGCTACACGCTGCAATATTAACCAAATGATTAAGCCAGTCAACTTCGCCAGTATAAAGAAGCCCATATAGAAACCACATTGTAAGGCAAGATACAAAAAATTAATACTAAAAGTAGCAACTGCATGACCAAGTGTTCAGTTTTGTCAGGACACAAAGATTTTACTTTTGAATTGTTAGGAAGCATAACCTTCTGCACGTCACATCAATACCATAAAGAGGGAGTAAAGTGAAAGGTTAAGGTAACAAATAATCGGAGGCTGTAAAAGTTTCTCTCAACTATCTTCTTCTGCAACTAGTACATAAGTCATTCTTCCTATTTGATTTAATCTATATCATGGTTTAATTACAATGGAAACATTAATTCTTACTTCTGTGCAACTACCAGTCATCAGCTCTTGGGTGTTTTCAGGCACAATCTGAGCTCAAGTTTCGAGGAAGACTAGAACCACAACAAACTTACCAATAAATGATATGCCCAAATGTGCGTATTTAAAAGCTAATTCCTAAAGAAACCAATTGGGAGATGTTGATGAAAGCAAGGCGTCAATGACAATCCAAAGTTACAGGCAGAAACAAAAGCATGGATTTGGTTGACAAATAATCTATTTCTAAATTTTGGATTTGAACGAAAAAAAAAAAAATGACAGATGTGACATAATAAATGATATGCATGGCACTTTTTCCTTTCAACAAAATTGGCATTCAAACACTCATTGACGCTACAAATACACTAGATACTGAATTGGAGCCTACTTGCCATAGGAAATAACAGAGCTAATCCATTATGCTATACTTTATGGTCCTTCCATCTGGACGCATGCGCAAAAACCAGCCCAGAAAAAGGAAGTAACCATGCTAAATAGAACATATCATTCTACAAAGTTTATACTGCGATTAATGCAGTCCCAATATATGAACGATCATTTTTCAATGAGCTCTTGAGTCTTGACCATAAGAATGCTTACCAACACAAGCAAATTACCTGTCCATATTCAAATAAGCTTAGTGCTTTCCTACTTGCTTCATCATAATCAGCTTGACTCATCAGTCCACGTTTAACTATCTGTGAGGCGAAGGCATCACGTAAGTCAACTAACCAAACTGGTTAGAGAAACCAAAATTACAAAGCTAGCATTTGAACCACCACTAGCCCCTTAAATATATATTGCGTGTGCATGTATATTATATAATATAAAATAATACAAATATATATATACAAGTACAACCAGAAAACAACATCCTAAGCATTTACATAAAAAAATCCCCCATATTTCAAACATAAAAAACCCAGAGATCTGCAATCTGTATCCAAGAGCACTGCATTTGAATCACGTAAGGTCAAAGGACAAGAAAGATTACATGACAACCCACAAGTAACTAGCTAAAACAGGTCATAGTTAAATATGATTGCCAAGTAGGTTGCCTGCAATAAGAGTTCAAATATTAAATCTTAAGCATCTCTTCTAATCATTTTTGAAAATAGTGTGGCACCAAGGTCAGTAGAGCAGACCTTGCTTGAGCAGTTATTTTTTGAATGATTGAATGACATTAAGGAAACCAATAATAAATACATACTTTTTTTTTGTCAATGGAAAACATCGTTGATTATTAAGTACTAGAATGCACCCAAAGGGAGCATTTTAAATAATATTAGTGAAGCTTTGGAGGAGAGAGATGTGATACCAAGGTCGTAACATTGCAGATATACCAGAAAAATAGACATAATATCAAAAACCACCAATGATTAGCCATAATTTTTTTTTTTTTTTTTATAAGTATTTAGTAAGAGAGATTTAGTAACAGTGAGCCATTGAAATATCAAGCTCACTGTGTCGCAAGACCTGTAAGAGGTTTTATATATGCCCTTGAAACAAAATGACCAGCTACAAGAATAATTTAGCCATAAAAATATTTTGATTGCATAGATATGCTTTCCACCTGTTTTTCACTTCCAACAGGTGTAAGAATCCTAATTCATTAATTTTATGAACAGAATGACATCAGAAAACAGTTCACTATAACTTTTTTTGCACAAATCTCAAGCTTTTGAGTTTAGACTTTCAAATTTTACTTTGTACATCTGTCTAACAGCAGATAGCTCTTTCTTTCTTTCACTCTGTCTTTCTTCCTTTCCCTTTCAAAACTAGGGTAGTTTGTAACTAGAAAATTAGTTAAAGCAGAAACAGTAGAGACAAATAATATTAAAGAGATCAAACCTCATCTGGAGTCACAGGGACATCATGATCTGCAGCCTTAGTTGTTGGTGTGAGTATGCTGGCAGGAAGCTTTTGGTTTTTTACCAAGCCTTATAACATGTTCAGAGACCATCAGATGGGTGGGGTACAATAAGATAAAAAGGATAGCAATATACAAATTCAAATCTCACCATCTGAGAGGACATTGCCACAGTAATTTCGCACACCATTCTTGTAGACTGTCCATAATGATGTGTCTGTACTTCCAGTCACATAACCTCTAACTACAAATTAGCAACATACTCGGTGTCAATTGAAGAGTTGATGGACTAACAAACAAATGGAAAAGGATGGCTACAAGAAACCTGATCTTCGAAGGTAAGAAAGTTTTTTCTTCTAATCATGGGTGCCTACACTTACCATGCACCCATGATTAGAAGAGAAATTAAAAAAATAAAAATAAAAGAAAGAGCCAATCAACTAGCCAGAAGATCAATTTTAAAGGACAGTTTTCTGAAAGTAGACCACTTGACATTAGATTGAATTCTTAGAAGCTCATTATGACTGTTACAGGCCATAATTTTATGCTTACTATTATTTACACGCATAGAAATCAATATGCGTGTAATAACTCACCAACAAATTCAACAGGAAAAACCGAACATTTCTTTGCAATTGTAACATTTTTATCTGGGGACGCCACGACCGCATTCGAAGTTATATGTCGGGTTCTGTCAAACCACCATAAACTCGTCTCGTTAAGAACCTGAAAAATGAAAAATATCTTACTAATTCATTTGCTAACACAACTTTCTTTTGCCGTGGTTATTCCAACTAAAACCAGCAAATAAAAATCTCATAAAAATAAATAAATAAATAAATGAGAGAGAGAGAGAGAGAGAGAGAGAGAGAGAGAAATAATCAAAAGAAAAAGACCTGGCCCTTGAAGGGAATAGAAGCAAGAATTCTGTCAAAAGCACTTTGCCGATCAGTCGTGACAAGAACAAGGTAATCCCCGCTGTCATAAATATCTCTAACCTGTTAAAAAAAGAAAAAAAAAAAAAACAGTGCAGTAAGTTATTTTCTCACCCAATGCACAATAAAGTATTGGTCTTTGCCTCGAATAGGCTTTACCTTGCCCCTGATTTTGGATTTGAGGCCAGGGACTGTGAGGTGGAGGTTGGTTTCCGAGAGACAATGGGACAGAGAGCTTTTGATTGGGTCCAAAAGTTCGTCTTTGCGACTGCTATTGATCAGGGTGTCCAATGAAAGTCGTGGCTGGTCTTGGTTTTGGCTTTGGCTCGACATAACTGAGGCAGAAATAGCCATGAACTTCTTCGATTGAGGTCTTGTTTTGAAGGAAGAGATCGAAGAGAGAGAGGGGTTGGTGAATTGGATTCTGGGTTTGAGGGTTTTGGGAGGGTTTAGGCTTGGCATACACTGAGCCATTTTCTCACTGTGTCCGTGCCTTCGTGGGCCTTTGCCGGCTCCTTCGGTTTTGCGGCGCTGGGGAGGAAGGGGATTTCAGAACTGACGCTTTGAAGCTCTAGCTTTGGTGGCATTAATGGATTCGTCGAAGGGAGTGAGGTGCGCAAGATAGCGTCGCGTTTCAGAGATTGGGGGAAGGTCGGCGCTATAAGTGGAAACAAAAAAAAAAAAAAAATTAAAATCAATTTGGAAATTAGAAATAGAGAATAACGACCGTTTTGACTAGGCCGTTTTCGCCCGACACGATTCGCGCGGCGAGAGTATGAGACTGAGAGACGTGAGAGGAATTAACGAAACGTTTCGAGTTACGACATAGAAGTACTAAGAGCATTCTCAATGGAGGAGTCAAATTTTTATGAAAAACGATTTTTTAAAACGCACTTTTTATGCAAAATGACTTCTTCCATTGTGAATGCTAAGAGCCAAATGTTACTTTTATCTGAAATAGCTCTTCAAATATTTAAAAAAACCCTTATATTGGATTAGCCAAAAAAAAAAAAAAAAAGTAAAATATATATTTGATTGGAATAACTAAAAAAAAAAGCTAAATGTAGCCGTACATTTCAAGGAAGCCATTTTATTTTTTATTGTTTCTCTCACCTATTTTCTCTTTTTCCCAAATATTTTCATACTTTTTCTCTCGCATGTTCTCTTTTTTCCAAAACTTTTCTCACTTTTAATAATATTTAAATGATATAGATAAAAATAGCTAATCGGATGTAGAAGACCTTTAAAAATTCATTAGCTAAACTAGATAAAATGCGTTTTAATAAGTCATTTTGCAGACAAATTTGGCTGCTCCATTGTGAATGCTCTAAGGTGGCAATTAAAGAGAAGTATAATAATAAAATCATATAAGTGAGGACAAAGTTATTCTCCAAACTGGGTTTGAGGAACTAATCGATAAAAGTGACATGTATCATTTTTTTTAATAACATGTGAGATGCATATAAGTTTTTAATAAAATTTATTTCAACTTTGTCTCTACTATTAAAAAGCCATGTGTATCTCACATGTTCAAATGACACATGTCCTTTTATAGATTAGGTTAAAGGAAATTCTTTAAACTCAGTTTTAAATAAAACTTTGTCCTATAAGTTATATGTTAAAAATAATGTTGTATATCATATAAACATTTTACAAATATTTTAATAGCACTTAAATCAGCCATTGTTTACAAAAAAAAAAAAAAAAATCAAATTTACATTTCATCTTGTCACATCAACTTTGTATGATGGTTTTGAATATTTGTGCAGTATAAAGCCTTACTCATATGTCAATTATAACCCAAATTATTTAATTAATTTTGTCAAATTATTCAACTTTAACCCGCTAATTTTATTTTGAGTTTGTATCCGGTTTGCGAGTTGCATAAAAAATTGTTATCCCAAATGTCGTATGTCGGGGTTGTCTCAAATGCATGAATATAAAATTAGGGTAAAGTCCACATACCCCCCTTAAACTACCACCTAATTGACAATGTCTCCCCCAAACTTTCAATTGTGACAATGTCCCCTCCAAACTACCAAAATATTGTCAATGTCCCCCCCCAAGACTAGCAACAAAGACAAAAATGCCCCTATAGATTTCTCAATAAGACAAAAATACCCCTATAAATTCAAAAAAAAAATTGATTTTTTAAAAAAACAAAATTTTTTAATTTAAAGATAATATTAAAAAAAAAAATTTAAACAAAAATTTTTAATTTTTTTAAAAACAGAAATTTTTATTTAAAAAAAAAACTATTTTTTATTTAGTTTAAAAAAAATATATATCATTTTATTAAACGAAAATTTTATTTTTTTTAAACGTAAATCTTTATTTAAATAAAATTATAAAACAAAAATTTTTGGAAAAAAAAAAAACGAAAATTTTCAATTTTTTTCTTATAAAATTGATTTTTTTTAAAAAAAAATTGTCCATCTTTTGGAGATTTTTTTTTTGTTAGTTTCAGTTTTTTTTTTTTTTTTTTATTTACTAATGGTAATTTCGTCATTGAGGGGAACATTGACAATTTTTGGTAGTTTAGGAGGGACATTGTCACAATTGAAAGTTTGGGGGGACATTGTCAATTAAGTGGTAGTTTGAGGGGGTTATGTGGACTTTCCCCATAAGATTATATAGACCAACATTAACTTAATCAATTTAATTAACACGTGTAAGATCACTCAATCTTAACTCACTAATTTAGTGTTGGGTTCGTATAAAGTTCACGGGTCAACCCTAAGACATAGGAGATCTCATTATTAAATTAGGAAAAAAAAACAAGTATTAAAAATAAAAGTAATGTTATTTAATAGACTGTCGTATAACATAATGTGTAGCAGTATAAATTAGTTATTTGATAATTTTTTAAAAAAGAAATAAATTGTTGATTTTCACTGTTAATGTAACATCCCCAGCCCGTTAAGGCTGAGTTTGCCACTTTTCTTCTTTTACAACAAAAATTCTTGCAAAGATCTATAAGGTCTATCAGAGTACTTGATTTTAAAGGATACGATAAATGTATAAAACATTATTCAATAAATTTTATTACAAGCGAAATTAGAAAACATTAAACCTTAGTTGCAGAATATCATATTATTACAATAACTTATATGAAAAGACTTTGAAAATTAATAATTATTCCCGTCCCCATTCCGGCCTCCTATTCCAGCATCCTTTCTACCTGAAAACAAGAAATAAAACTGAATGAGCCCAAATGGGGCCCAGCAAGTAAAATCCACAACCATAAATAGTTTTACTCCTTGTTCTCAGTTTTGAAAATCATTTTCGCAAATAAATATAATTCTAGCCATAATAATATCTGTATGTACGGTTGCATCTCCCTTAACATATACATACTATTACATCTAGTAATAGATCATCGTTGTAAATCATCTTTATAAATCATCATCATAATGCATCATTATAAATAATCTCTGTAAATCATCATAGCATATCATCGTTGAAAATATAGTATCATTTTCTCATAATACGGCCCATGTACACTATTACCCCTGTGTACGAGGGTTGCGGGTCCTTGTGACCATGGCACTGAACTGTGGCCACAGCCATGCCCGACCGTCAATTAACTCTTTCTTGGTGCACTCAACGGTCTAGTTGATGGAATACCACCTTCTGGCATAGCCTCCTTCAGTGGTTTCGCCTCCATCCGAGTATCGGTACCGAACTCTCATCTTATCTTATCTTGGGGCCAAAATACTCTCCTCCATACATGTGCCCTCATTTCATAAACATTTATCTCATCTCTTGTACTTTTCTTTGTACTTCTTTTGATGCATCTTAGGGCAACATGTATGAGGGTTTATCATCATTTTTCTTTCTTATAATCATCATCATTTCTCAACTTTTTTTTCTCAAATTGAAAACCTTTTCAAATATAAACTTGTTGTACTTAGAAAGCGTTTAAATAAATAGAAACTTTCTAGATAATTCTTTTAGAAATCCTTCATGCATGCAACATAACTTCATAATACGTAAATAAAATAATCATTTACAATGTGATACAAGAATATATAAATAGCATGACATGAAGTAATTTTAGAAGGGGTAGTGAATTTACTTACCTCTAGACTGAAGCTAAAAGTGGTATGAAGGAATCTAGTTGCTCCAATATGACTAACACCACTAGTATATCTTTGGAAACTAATTTCTAAAGTCCGCTATCTCTTGTGTTCTTTCTTTCTTGTAGCGCTTGGTCTCGCCCTTTCTCTCTCTGTTCTGAGTAAATACTCTTAGAAAGAAGACAGACCGAGTAAAAAGCGGAAGAAGGAAGAATATATGCAAGAGATGGGAGAGGAGATGAGTTGTGAAAATTGTGAAGGAGAAGAGCTCTATTTATAGGAGAAAATCAAACACTATTCTACCTTCAATTTACAATTATACCCTCATTTTACTATTTCACCAACCCTATACTATTTCACCAACCCTATACTATTTCACCAACCCTATACTATTCTACCTTCAATTTACAATTATACCCTCATTCTATCTTCAATTTACAATTATACCCTCATTCTATCTTCAATTTACAATTATACCCTCATTTTACTATTTCACCAACCCTATACTATTTCACCAATTACCATTCTCTAATTACCACTCTCATAAATTTCCCAACAATTAAAATCCTTAGCTACAATGGATATTAAAATAACATCATTATCAGAATAATCTATTTAAATAGCTTTGAAAATTCTGGGGCACTACAATCTTCCCTCCTTATTAGAATTTCGTCCTCGAAATTAAAACTTTAATTATTACTATATCCATGAATTTAGATTCTATCATATTCATCAATAAATTAATAATTATGCTATTCTACGTACTTCAACCATAAAATAAGACTTTACAGGAAACTTACTCAAACAAATGAGGGTATTTGTTACGCATGCTTTCTTCCAGTTCCCATGAAGCTTCCTCTGTTGAGTGATTGTTCCACAAGACTTTCACTACTGATATACTTCTGTTTCTAAGGACTTGATCCTTTCTGTCGAGTATTCTTGTTGGTGCCTCCTCGTAAGTCATGTTGGGTTGGATTTGAAGGGGTTCGCTTTCTAAAACATGTGTTGCATCCGGAACATATTTCCTCAACATTGATATATGGAATACGTCATGAATCTCACTTAAGTTCGGGGGTAATGCCAAACGATAAGCTACCGCCCCAACTCTCTCAAGAATTTCAAAAGGACCAACGAACCTAGGACTCAACTTCCCTTTTCTTCCGAATCGCATTACTCCTTTCATAGGAGCAATCTTGAGGAAGACTTTTGTGCCAACTTCAAATTCTAGCTCTCGTCGTCTCGCGTCAGCGTAACTCTTTTGTCGACTTTGAGCTGCTGCTAATCTCTGCTTTATTACTGTTATCTTCTCGCACGTATCTTGGATGATTTCTGGCCCAAGTAGTTTCTGCTCTCCTACTTCGTCCCAATATAGTGGCGACCTACACTTTCTCCCGTACAAGGCTTCATAAGGTGCCATATCGATGCTTGCGTGATAACTGTTGTTGTAGGCGAATTCTATCAACGGAAGATATTGGATCCAGCTTCCCTTGAAATCAAGAACACACAATCGCAGCATGTCTTCCAAAGTTTGAATTGTTCGTTCCGTCTGCCCGTCGGTTTGAGGGTGGAATGCTGTACTGAAAGTTAGCCTTGTACCCATTGCCTCTTGTAAACTCCGCCAAAATCTTGAGGTAAATCTTGGATCTCGATCTAACACAATGGATACGGGAACTCCATGTAGTCGTACGATCTCCTTGACATAGAGTTCTGCGAGCCGATCCATACTGTAATTCATCTTGATCGGTAGAAAGTGTGCAGTTTTAGTTAACCGATCAACAATGACCCAAACCGCATCTTGACCACTTTGAGCCTTGGGAAAACCAGACACAAAGTCCATCGAAATACGTTCCCATTTCCATTCAGGAATAGGGAGAGGTTGTAAAGGCCCTGCAGGTCTTTGATGTTCTGCCTTAACTTGTTGACACGTAAGGCATCGCTCCACGTATTGCACGATATCCTTCTTCATTCCATTCCACCAATAGCTTTTGCGTAAGTCTCGATACATCTTCGTGCTTCCCGAATGGACTGTATATAAGGATTGATGGGCTTCTGATAAGATGAACTTCTTCAGTTCTGCATCATTGGGAACGTACACTCGGTCATGAAATCTTAACACTCCATCCTTGGAGATTTGGAAATCTGGCTGTATCCCCTTCTCCACTCCTTCACGAATTATAGATGACTCGCTGTCTGAAAGCTGTGCTGTCTTGATTTGTTCCAATAAGGTTGACTCCAGGGTTAGGCTGCTCATGCAAGATTGAATTATCTCTATTCCTTCTTTGTCCAGGTCAAGGAGTAACTTTTGTTGCATCGTGAATGTGGTCGATAATGTTCCATCCGTGGTTCTTCTGCTGAGGGCGTCAGCGACTACATTCGCCTTTCTAGGGTGGTAGTTGATCTTACAGTCGTAGTCGCTTAGTAGTTCCAACCAGCGCCTTTGTCTCATGTTGAGCTCCTTTTGAGTGAAGAAATACTTCAGGCTCTTGTGATCTGTGAAGATTTCGCAATGCTCTCCGTACAGGTAATGTCGCCATATCTTTAAAGCAAAGACTACTGCGGCTAGCTCAAGATCATGAGTTGGGTAATTACGTTCGTAGGTCTTCAATTGTCTTGAGGCGTAAGCGATAACCTTCCCTTATTGCATCAGCACGCAACCCAAGCCTTTAAGAGAGGCGTCGCTATAAATTACAAATCCACCAGTCCCTGATGGAAGAGTGAGAACTGGTGCGGTGACTAGCCGTCGCTTCAGCTCTTGGAAACTTCGCTCGCAATCCTCCGTCCACTGGAATTTTTCATTCTTCCTTGTTAATCTGGTTAATGGTACCGCCAGCTTAGAAAATCCTTCTACAAACTTCCTGTAGTAGCCAGCAAGTCCTAAGAAACTTCGTACTTCATGGGCATTTGACGGCTGTACCCAATTGACTATCGCCTTCACTTTACTTGGATCCACTGCTATTCCATCCTTGGTGACAACGTGACCTAAGAAAGTCACATTGTCTAACCAAAATTCACACTTTTTGAACTTCGCATAAAGTTGTTGCTTCATCAAGATGTCCAACACCATTCGCAAGTGCTCTTCATGTTCCTCCCTAGTCTTTGAATAGACTAAGATGTCGTCGATAAATACTACCACGCATAGGTCAACAAGTTCTCGAAATACTCGATTCATCATGTCCATAAATGCAGTTGGAGCATTAGTTAAACCGAAAGACATTACTAAGAATTCGTAATGTCCGTACCTTGTCCGAAACGCTGACTTTTGTACGTCCTCCTCCTGAATTTTGAGTTGATGATAACCGGAACGAAGGTCAATCTTAGAGAATACTTGCGACCCTTGGAGTTGATCGAAGAGATCATCAATCCTTGGGAGCGGGTATTTATTCTTGATTGTAACCTTATTCAATTCCCTATAGTCAATACATAATCGCATCGATCCATCCTTCTTTTTCACAAATAGAACAGGTGCTCCCCATGGTGATACACTCGGACGAATAAAACCTTTGTTGAGTAGTTCCTGTAGTTGATCCTTGAGCTCCGCGAGTTCTCGTGGTGCCATCCGATAAGGAGCTTTAGATATGGGTGCGGTGCCTGGAAGTAGGTCTATAGTGAATTCGATTTCCCTATTGGGAGGTATTCCCGGCAATTCATCCGGGAAAACGTCTGTAAATTCCCGTACAACGGGTATCTCTTCGACTTTTGCTTCCGCTTTCTCCTCTGTTACGCATGCCAAAAATCCTAAACAGTCTTTCCTAATTAATCGAGTTGCATGCAGTGCGGATATCAACTTAGGCGTGTTGATAGTTCGATCTCCATAAAATTTGAATTCTTCATTTCCTGGCGGTCTAAACATTACCTCCTTGTGGAAACAATCCACGCACGCATGGTACATAGATAGCCAATCCATTCCTAAGATCACATCAAACCCGCTCATCTCGAATATTACAAGATTTACTGGCATGACATGACCTTTAATTGATACAGGACAACGTCTAACTATCGAGGTACATACGACTGTCTTTCCTACAGGGGTAGCCACTGCTAAGCTTACATCTAATGATTCTAGCTTTAGGTTACTTGCTTTAGCAAAGGAGTATGAAACAAATGAGTGCGTTGCTCCAGGATCAAAAAGAACGGAAGCTATACCATTAGAAATAGGGAGGGTACCTGCCACCACTTCATTGGACGCTAATGCATCACCAGGTGTTAGAGCATAAACCCGAGCAGTTGCATGGTTCTTCTGTTCCTCAAGGCGTTTCTGACCGCCTTGGTTGTTGGGAGGGGCCTTGCAATCTCGTTGGATATGTCCAGGTTTCCCGCATTTGTAACATACCAGCTGCCCAAACAGACAGTTTCCTGTATGAGGCCTTCCACATTTCTGACATGGTGCACGGTGACCGCCATTTCCTAGTTGACGGGGGTGTTGTGGTGTAAAATTTCTTTGTGGGTTTTGGTGAAATCTCTTCTTACTGGATTGCTCTCCTGAGTGGTTCCATTGTGAGGCATTTCTCTTTTCCTGGTGGGAATACCCAAAATCTGCATTTTGGTCGGAATACCCTGAATTTGCATTCTGGGTCTGCTCGATTATCGCAGCTTTGTTGATGAGGTCTGATAAGTTTCCAATCTGGAATCCTACCACAAGGTTCATAATGCGTGGTTGCAGTCATCTTTCAAACTTCCTCGCTTCTAGCTCTCCAGTTGACACGAGATAAGGGGCAAATCGTGATAGTTCGATGAATTTGGCAGCATATTGTTCTACCGTCATTGACCCTTGAACTAGGTCCGTAAATTCCTGGGCTCTGACTTGTCGAACTGTTTGAGGAAAGAATCGTTCATAAAATTCTTTCTTGAATTCTTCCCAAGGAATGGAATCCTCTTCCTTTATTCCTAGCCGGCTTCGTACTTGTCCTTCCTTGGTTTCCCACCATCGATTTGCTTGACCATTTAGGAGGTAAGTAGCATACCTAACCATCTTATTATCGGCACAGTCCATTACTTTTAGCAGCCTTTCGGTTTGCAGAAACCAGTTTTCTGCAACTTCTGCACCTGCCTTTCCTTCAAATGTAGGGGGTTGCTGCCGACGAAACCTTTCAAGCGTGCAAGCTTGTTGTCCTTCGCTAGTGGATCCGTTCCCGCGTCGGGCCTCTTCTAGCAGGTTCACGAGAGTAGTTGCCAACGTTGCTATAGGTCTTAACTCATGGTTTATGATAGCATTTTCTCCACTTCCGGAGTCGTCGAACTCGGTGTTGATTTCTTGGTTATTGTGATTTGGGGACGCCATTTCTTCACAATCGATAATATAACAATCATTAAACGATTTAGACAATAATCTTATATTATCTAGTAGTGACTACCACGACTAACTCTACTT
>NC_081548.1:21020085-21031144 GCF_901000735.1 Corylus avellana | reverse complement strand
GATGCATCTTAGGGCAACATGTAGGAGGGTTTATCATCTTTTTTTTCTTTCTTATAATCATCATCATTTCTCAACTTTCTTTTCTCAAAATGGAAACCTTTTCAAATATAAACTTGTTGTACTTAGAAAGCGTTTAAATAAATAGAAACTTTCTAGATAATTCTTTTAGAAATCCTTCATGCATGCAACATAACTTCATAATACGTAAATAGAATAATCATTACAATTTAATACAAGAATATATAAATAGCATGACATGAAGTAATTTTAGAAGGGGTAGTGAATTTACTTACCTCTAGACTGAAGCTAGAAGTGGTATGAAGGAATCTAGTTGCTCCAATATGACTAACACCACTAGTATATCTTTTGAAACTACTTTCTAAAGTCCGCTATCTCTTGTGTTCTTTCTTTCTTGTAGCGCTTGGTCTCGCCCTTTCTCTCTCTGTTCTGAGTAAACACTCTTAGAAAGAAGAAAGACCGAGTAAAAAGTGGAAGAAGGAAGAATATATGCAAGAGATGGGAGAGGAGATGAGTGGTGAAAATTGTGAAGGAGAAGAGCTCTATTTATAGGAGAAAATCAAATACTATTCTACCTTCAATTTACAATTCTACCATTCATTTACTATTTCACCCACCAAATACTATTATACCTACTATTTACTATTCTACCTACCCTATACTATTCTACCTTCCATTTGCTATCCTATTATTTCACCAATTACCATTCTCTAATTACCACTCTCATAAATTTCCCAAGAATTAAAATCCTTAGCTACAATGGATATTAAAATAACATCATTATCAGAATAATCTATTTAAATAGCTTTGAAAATTCTGGGGCACTACAGTTAAATCATTCTAATTATATGATAGGGATATAATCATAAATCTTTGGTTATTAAACCTAATATATGATAGTAGTAATAATGGACTACTAAATTACTAATGGCCTCTCAAATTGAAAGGATGAATAACAATTTTATTTAAGCAAAATACAGGGTGAATAAGAGCATAATAGTAGTTATTTGTCTATTTACTTCTTAATGGTCATCATTTGTATTGATTAGAAAGAAATGGTTAAATTAATTTTCTTGCACATTTGTTGTCCATCTCCATATAAGAGATACACAAATTTATCATTAAATATGCCGGATCCACATTTGAGTTATACAAATTCAGTGGTAATTTAATTTTTTAATTTTAAGATGAACAAAAAAAATTTGTAAAAAAATGACACAAAATACGTCTTTCTATAAAAATAAAAAAGGTTGATTATTATAAAATTTTGTTTTGGAGATTACAACATTTTTGAAATAGTTGTTGTAAGTCATGATTACATTTAGGACAGAGTTTTCCTCTCGGGATGGAAGAATTTCCTCGAATTCAATATATAAAAATGACATGTATTATTTGAACACGTATCATTTAAACATTTAAGATAAATATACTTTTTTTAATAGTAGAGATAAAGTTGAAATAAATTTTACTAAAAACTCATATGCATCTCACATGCTATTAAAAAAATTGACACATGTTACTTTTATGAGAAATATTATGAGTCTTTTTAGAATCATCTTAGAGTCATCTCAAATGTGATGTAACTTTTAAAATTATAGTTGAATTTGCGATGTAATGTATTAAACTTTGATCTATTAATGATTTTAAAAGTCATATCACATTTGAGATGACTCTAAAAAAACTCTAGAAAGACTTATAGCATTACTCTGCTTTTATAACCTGATCTGAAAAAAATTTCTCCAACTAATTTAGAAGAAATCTCTGTCCTTATATATATTTTTTAAAAAAAAAAAAGAAAAAAAAGAAACGCTATTTGTTTGGAAAAAGCTACTATTAAATATGATTTTATTTCCTTAAATGCAATCAAAGAATTTTAAAAGATTACCCAACCAATAGAAAAAGGGAAAAAGAAACAGATCTAAGTGCGCCTGCAACGCTGTCGCACACGTCTCTTCAATCATCACATGTGTCAAAATAGTCTTATGTCGGTATCTCAGACCAACAAACATCGGCGCAAATCCCAAGATCTCTCCGATATCCGCGCATCTCAAGAAATCGACGTTACAGATTCCGAGCCCACACCGAATCCCCCGTGTTACTGCACCCGGGTTATAATCTCCAACACAAAAAGGTTTCAGGCCCTCAGGGTCAGGGTCAGGGTCAGAGTCAGATATTTTTGCTAAGACACGTGCGTGGTTTAGGCGAAAACAGGCAAAAGCCCAAACCCACCTCTATCTAATTATTTGATACGTAGAAATTAAGACTTCTGTTCCTAATCTTTTTTTCTAGGGTTTCTGTTCCGATCCTAATTCCTCCCGATTTGATACGGATAGGCCAATTTTCGTTTCCAATTTTCTCTAACAATCCTTGTTCATAGCTTTTGGATCTCTTTCTGTGTACCCAACAATCTGATATCTCGAAGTCGGGGGCATTGTCTTGGCGCAAAGGTTAACTCTTTTTCCTTAATTCTTTAATGACCCTCAATTTCTTTTCCTAGTATTTGAAGATTAATCTGACATCAATTGTATATTGGTGCGACAAATGCAAAGAAATCATATTTTGTGTAATTCATCGCTTTTCGTTTTCCTAGAGAGCTGAAAATTTCATTTTACTGGGTTTTGAATCTTCTTCTTGGAAATTTTGGGTAGTGTATGACGATATTTTATTATTATTCGAATAATTTTTTTTTTTTCGTTTTTAAATGTTTTCTGAGCAGCAAAATAGAGGGTATGATATTATCAGTTTATCTGATTTGATGAGGAAGAAGAGGAAAGGAAGCGAAGCAGATGCGAGCTCACCAGCCACTTTAACACCAACCCATGATTCGCCACCATCGTATTTCACCTCTCATTATTCGCTAGAAGATTATACAAGGCTGAACAAGAGGTGTAAAGAAGATGCCGATACTGAATCCGTTATTTCTTGTAAAAATAGGCTTGCGGGCATTGCCACTGCTCCGCCGTGTGGGACTTCCTCTTTGGTCCCACCTGGGAGAGGTCTCAAGAGAAAGATAGGGTGTATAGATGTTGCTACCCAAATGGGTCGGAAGAATAAGATTGAGGATGATTACATTTCAGGTGCCACAATTGGGAAAGGCAAATTTGGATCAGTTTGGATGTGTCGGTCTAGGGTTAGTGGAGTGGAATATGCATGCAAGACTTTGCGGAAGGGGGAGGAAACAGTTCATAGGGAGGTAGAGATAATGCAGCACTTGTCTGGTCATCCCGGGGTTGTAACATTGCAGGCTGTGTACGAGGAGTCTGACTGTTTTCATCTTGTGATGGAGTTGTGCTCTGGGGGATGTTTGATCAATCAGATGGTCCAAGAAGTTCAGTATTCAGAGCACCGTGCGGCCAATATATTCAAGGAAGTGATGTTAGTGATAAAGTATTGTCATGATATGGGAGTTGTGCATAGAGATATTAAGCCTGAGAATATTCTGCTCACTACATTGGGAAAGATAAAGCTAGCTGATTTTGGCCTGGCCACGAGAATTTCTAATGGTTAGTTCTGAATACCTGCTACACAGAATGTTACTTATGAATTGTCTATTTTGTTCCCTTTTTTATTGTAATTTCTTCACCTGACTCAGTAGCACCACGAGTTTAGTGTTTGAATGTTTTTGAATGCTTCTTGCGCAATAAAAATGTTTTAAATGCATGTTTAGAGCAGCAACAAATATTCCAAGCACATGAAAATACAGAGGTTGAGGGTCGGGCGAAGGATACATCATTTTAATAGATAAATGATATAGATTAACCAAGAGAGCAGGGAGTGATACCCCCAGCTTGTACCTTTCTGTTGCTGTTTGATTAAACTAAGTATTACGCTTCTGTGTTTAATCTACATGCTCCGACAATTGAATGAAGACTGATGAAAAGGCACACCTTTGTCAATCTGGATCATAGGAGAATGATTTGATGTTGAGCGTGGTAAGTGTTTCACCATGGTATATAGAGGAGAAAACATCAGCCCATTTTCTTCATTTTCTTATAAAAGAAGTTCTTTTATGTGTTGTTCGAGAAGGGCTTGTTACAAAGATCGGATAAACTAGACCAAGGGTGACAGAGGAGTCCAAAAGTGGAAAGATTCGTCGAAAAGGGTGGCGCTGATCATGCATCGCCTGATCTGCCAGCTGTGACAAGACCACAACAAATGAAAAAAAGCCAAATGGATCGTATCAATTTAGCTTCTAAAAGGAATCCTGCTGAGCATTTTTCTATAATGACTGATTATACCTAATTGAGAAATGATTCTTTTTTTTTTTTTTTTTTTTTTTTAAAAAAAAAATTCTATCAGAACGAGCGTATGTATATGCTCTACAGGGCCAATTACTATGTCTATTTGACATCTGATTAAGAATCAGAATCAAATATGGAAGTTTGATGAAGGATGCTCCTAGGAAGTGTTTCTATGTCTTTTATCACAGTTCCATTAAGTTGAACTGCCATCTATGCATCCTTACATTTAATTCTGATTTCTATTCTGATGTCAACTAGACATCCTTATATTGAAAAATAATGTATTGGACGAAGGATGATCAATGTATGCTAGGAAAATGAACCCTTAATATCGTATTCTTTAATTTAGGAATTAGGTTAGATAAGACTTAGACTTAGACTTGAAAATTTTATTTGTTAAAATTCAAACTAGAAAACAATGGTCATCCTGTAGCCAGTCATCTGTCTCCCTGGAAAAGGGGCAGCAAAGCAGTTCAAACTTGATTAATTAGGCTTCCATTCATTTGGAAGTGGGAAACCCAAGATTGCAAGTGAAGCAGCAAAGGAAGAGGAGTGTCTTAAGGGGAAGTCTAAAGTGGAGGACTTAGGATTAGGCCTCTCGAATTTATTGATCCTTGAAACTGTATTTTCATTCCTTTTCCATAGGCATATCAGACAACCATCATGCATACTCCCAGACAACATGTAGGTAGCTGAATGTGGGGGGCCAAAGTTGTGTCTGTTTCAGAAACATTGCATGGAACAATCAAATGCAGAAGATCAGAAGTGAAGGGGTTCTTTCATTTCCTCCAGACAGAACTTTGTGGAAAAGGGTGCCTATCTTTATCTGAATAACCATTTCAATAATTACTACTATAACTTGAATTACTTTTTAACTTAAAAAAGTCAAGAGGGTTAGTTTTCATATTTGGTATGTAAAGAGACCAATGGAGGAGTCAACCCAAGCTGTCCCTATATACTCTGTGTGTTTGCGTGTGCGTGCATGTATGCATGTGTATTTTATTGGTTGGAGATAATCAAAAAATTATATAAAACACATAATCATGTTTCGAGTCTTTGCAGGTGGATATTTCTATCATGTTTCATGATATTGGTGATCATTTTAAAAAAATGTCTCGTTAAATTGGCAGTGCATGATTTTATTTTTCTATACTTGCTGGTAGTACCATGTTCCTGGTTATATTTTGAAACTTGATATCTGTGACTAAGCTTGTGGGTTTGCATGTCAAAGGGTCTTGTTATTGCATGCCTTAGCAAAGGGATGAGAATTTCTAGAGGATATTAACCACTAGTAATGAGCTTGCATCTTTAGTGAAATCATTGTCAACCATCTGCCATCATTTTGTTGGATTTTCTCTTTTAATTATTTCTCAACTGCTTTTATATATACCGTTGTATGCCAACCCTTTTTTTTATTACCATATCTGATATTGGTCCTGTGTTCTATGTTCCTGCTTGGCTTTCATTACACTTTTCCCTCTTTAAATGTAACTAAGTCGTTAGCATCTTTCTTGTAGATTGTTGGTTATCTGTGAAAACTGTCAGCCTACTTATGAAATGAGAAAATTATTATACTGCAGGCCAGAGCTTGACCGGATTGGCTGGAAGTCCTGCTTATGTTGCCCCAGAAGTTTTGTTAGGAAAATATTCTGAGAAGGTCGATATTTGGAGTGCTGGTGTTCTCCTCCATGCTCTCTTGGTCGGTGCTCTTCCCTTTCGTGGAGATTCCAAAGAAGCGATTTTTGAGGCGATTAAGAATGTCGAGCTTGATTTCCACAGTGGGGAATGGAAGTTGATATCTAAATTTGCTCAAGATCTTCTTGGTAGAATGCTGACGAGGGATGTTTCGGCAAGGATAACTGCAGATGAAGTATTAAGTAAGAATCTATACCACTAGCGAGAAATTCCTTACTCCACTAATGGCAAGGAAACTTTTAATTAGGACTATGCTAACTTCTGTATCTGCTCCCCTTTTGACCCTGCATACTTAAATATTCTACAAAATATTGCCTAATCTTGTAAGTTTTGCATTCAGATGCTGTGTTGCGTTAAAATGTTTTCACGGTGAACCTGTCCCTTTATTTTGACACACGTTGCTGGTCTGTCAATCACTGAAGGTCATATTATATCTGCTTGCACTGGCCTATTTTATTCTTTTCTTTGTTTGCTTGTTTCCTTTTAACCTTTTAGCACAATTGAGCAGGCCGTGTTTGTGTGTTTCCTTTGTAATCCTGATCTGCTCTTAGACTAAATGACGACTGATTTCTGGGGATGTAATTCTTCTATCTAATTGAGATTCGAATCGGTGTTGCTTCAGGGCATCCATGGTTATTGTTCTACACAGAGTGCACGCCCAAGACTCTACCCCTTAGATCGAAATTGAAGAACCATATCGGAGCACCTAACCGGCAACATGTGGTTGCACCTGGATTAAAGTCAGATGGAAACAGGATACTCAGCGGCTCTCTCAGCCAGGATTCAAGCCCTGGTTCATTATCTGAAAGTTGCAAGTCAGAGGATCAGGATGACTTGGGTTTAGTCGATGCCCTAGCCACTGCAGTCTCACATGTTAGGATTTCTGGACCAAAGAGGAGTAGAGTGTGTGGTACTACAGGTCCAATAGAGCAGCATGGTTCATCTAACATGAAGGCTAACAATCTCTGCAGAGCTTTTTGATCCTACCGACAAGACTGACTCCACCAATATCACTTTCTCCACTCTTTTCATTATGTGGATTTGAGATGAGCTTGAATTGGTGCAAATGATGATTACAAGTTGACTTTCCAGATCAAGATGGTGACCGGATAATTTGTAGCTTGAGATCTCATTTCTATTCTTTATTTTGGTGTTTGCTATTTTGACCTAATAATGGTTCTAATATGATCTACTGACACAACTAATGTGTAAATAGAATCATTAGCGTTCTATGATTTGACATCCCCCCCACACTTGCAGAAATGGGCAAATACTGGCCCTTCTTGTAAATATTTGTTAGAAAATTGTAGAATATTATCTCCTTAAAGAAAAGAAACGTGGGGCTTTTCGAAGTAAGGAATTTCTGGCTCTTTCTAGTTGTGATATTTTGTCTTCTCTTACGTTTCTTTACTGTTTAGTGGCTTCTGGATTTTCAGAGCATTTTTATTGCCTTGTCTCTCATCCACTGGACATTGTTTAATTTGCTCTATTCAAAGTCAACTGCCGTTAATGGTGGATCGCTCAACACAACTTCATAAATAATGTTTTCTCCCACCAACGCTGACAAGGTAAAGAATTCGATATTTGGCTTATATATAATCTTATTATATCTTATCAACATCAGTTGTAGATCAGTTCTGTGTATCAAAACCACCCCTAATGCGAGTTGTACACACGACACCAAGGAGATTCGGCATCCGCTGCTCTGCTAAAGCCTAAAATATTGGCTGGAAATTTCTTTTTTGGAGAAATTTATATCCAAAATAAAATGAGATCAATCTCGAGACTAGAACTTCTATCATATAAATCATGAAAATACTCTGAACTCTCGCATGTCAACTCATCTCGAGCGAGATGGTGTTGGAGGAAAGTACCCGCAAAGCTTTTGACCCATATATAGGGCGAGTGTGACTTCTTCTCAACCAAACTCATCATATGGGTCCTTTTACTGCTTCTGGTTCTCATCCTTTCCCGTACAGAAACCTCCCCTTTCGATGATTCTTCATCTTCATCCTCTACTGCATCATGGGTTTTCTTCAATAAATGGAGAGGAATGGTACTTGATGATGCCAACCCAAATCCTAGTCAGCCCGACAAAACCGACATTCTAACCTCAAAGCTCCGAGACTCGGTTACTTTCCTTCCTTTGAAAGACCTCAGATTTGCTGCAACTGCTATGACAGGGAACACTTGGTGCATGAGCTCCTTGAACGACACCCACGAGGATAAAGAAGCAGAGTACCTCTACTTCCCTTCACAAGCATCCATGGGAAGGCTTCTGTGCATCAAGGGTCGCAACACAGGAGACGGCACCAAAAATTCAAATGCCTTGGCATGGCCAGAGAGTCTTCCAGAATCAGCAGTGTACATGAAGGGCTTGGCCTTCGTGTCGGACACTTACTATGATTATGTAAATTTATGGCATGGGGTGACTGCTATGGCTCCATTCGTTGGTTGGTCCATGAAGAATGGGTGCATAGGGCCAACAAAATGGGTGCTGTACCATTGGGGAGAGCTCAGGGGTAGAATAGGATCATGGCTTCAGAACCTAATGCAAGCAAACTTTGGGGAAGTTGCAGTGGAAGAATTCAAGAAAGGAGATGGGGCATACTGTTTTTTGAGAAGGCGGTAGTGATGAGGCATAATGTGGGGGGCATGGGGAAGGAGAAGAAGCTGCAGGTTTTCGATTTATTGAGATGTGAAGGGGGTTTTGTGGAATAAACCCGGGTGGTAGGGGAAGAGAAGTGAATGAAAAAGGGGAGCCAATCATAAGGCTAACTTTGCTAATGAGGACAGGTTCAAGATCATTTAAGAATGTGAGCGCTGTGATCGACATATTTGCAGGAGAGTGTGCGAGGGATGCCTGTTGAAGGTAGCTCAGTCAGAAGATCTAAGCTTCTGTGACCAGGTTTGTGGCCTCTTCTATATATGTTGCCTCTTGCAATTTTCATTTTGTCCCTTTAAGTTCTAGAGAACTTACAACATATTAATGGCCATCAGAAATCAGAGAAAATGGTCATCAGAAATCCGTCGGTTTCCAAAGAACTGGGGATACTCCGATACTTGAATTATTAAAGGTTGTCTGAGAAAAATGAATCGGGAATGAGAAGCAAAGTGAGTATGTTCAAAGTCATTCATCTATACGTTAGGAAATCTTTTGAAACTGGGTTCCAGTTGAAAGACTTCCTAAAATATACATTCTTGGCGTAGACAACTTTACTTCTAAACTTTCAAACGTTGACTCGTCAACAGACTCCTCTCTCTCTCTCTCTCTCAGTCTCACTGGCCCTGGGTCTAGAGGCAACAATATAAATTGCATACCTTTGAGCATTTGAGTTTCATTGCTGAATTGCTTTTGCCAATCTAGAGAAACTCAACAAGTCTGCCTTGCCAAGTCCTTACCGAGATCCTTTAAGACTTGGTAATTCTTTTTCAATTTAAATTTCTTTCTTTTATGGTTAGGATATATAGGACAATAATTAAATGAACTTTTTGAATTCTGAATACCTAAATTTGAGCTAAAACTCGATTTTGGAATAGCCACCCCAGTTGTCTTTTTGAGTTTAATTGTGCTTATCAGCAGTTTGTTTGAGTTGATTAGAAAACTTACACTTTTTGCAGCTTAGGCTTTCGGAACCCAATATGAGTTTGAGGCTTTGAGCAGCTTGTTTCCAGTACTCTGTATTTCCCATCCTAAAGCCTCAAACTCATATTGGGTTCCGAAAGCCTAAGCTGCAAAAAGTGTAAGTTTTCTAATCAACTCAAACAAACTGCTGATAAGCACAATTAAACTCAAAAAGACAACTGGGGTGGTCATTCCAAAATCGAGTTTTAGCTCAAATTTAGGTATTCAGAATGCAAAAAGTTCATTTAATTATTGTCCTATATATCCTAACCATAAAAGAATGAAATTTAAATTGAAAAAGAATTACCAAGTCTTAAAGAATCTTCGTAAAGACTTGGTAAGACAGACTTGTTGAGTTTTTTTGGATTGACAAAAGCAATTCAGCAATGAAACTCAAATGCTCAAAGGTGTGCAATTTATACTGTTGCCCCCAGACCCAGGGCCAGTGAGGCTGAGATAGACAGACAGACAGAGAGAAGTCTGTTGACGAGTCAACGTTTGAAAGTCTAGAAGTAAAACTGTCTACGCCAAGAATGTATATTTTAGGAAGTCTTTCAATTGGAACCCAATTTCAAAAGATTTCCTAACGTATAGATGAATGACTTTGAACATACTCACTTTGCTTCCCATTCCCGATTCATTTTTCTCAGACAATCTTTACTAATTTAAGTATTAGAGTATCTCCAATTCTTTGAAAACCAACGGATTTCTGATGACCATTTTCTCTGATTTCTGATGACCATTAATGCGTTGTAAGTTCTCTACAACTAAAGGGACAAAATGAAAATTGCAAGAAATGCATGAGGCAACATATATAGAAGAGGCCACAAACCTGGTCGTAGAAGCTTAGATCTTTTGACTGAGCTACCTTCAACAGGCATCCCTCCACCCTCGCACACTCCCTTGCAAATATGTCAATCACAGCGCTCACATTCTTAAATGATCTTGAACCTCTCCTCATTAGCAAAGTTAGCCTTATGATTGGCTCCCCTTTTTCATTCACTTCTCTTCCCCTACCACCCGGGTTTATTCCACAAAACCCCCTTGCTTTACATCTCAATAAATCGAAAACTTGCAGCTTCTTCTCCTTCCCCATGCCCCCCACATTATGCCTCATCGCTACCGCCTTCTCAAAAAGAGTAATGATACAGGTTACGCGGCGTGCATGAACAGTAACGCACGCCGCTGACGTGGCATGTGCCACGTCGTAACCTCTGTTTTTTTTTTAAAATAAAAAAAATAATAAAAACAAAACACGATCGTCTTCCCCCCCCACCCCAAAAAAATTCCCCCCAAACCCATTTTCCCTCCACGGCTCCACCCCATTCTCCCTCCACCCAAATTCTCTCTCCACCGGCGCCGGCGCCGGCTCCGTGATCCCACTAAAACCGGCGCCGTGATCTGCTCTCCCCCACCGTCGACCGACCCCTTTCCTTTCTCCATTTTTCCTCCCCAACCCCTTTTCTCCACCCTGCGTCCT
>NC_081548.1:20974371-21020051 GCF_901000735.1 Corylus avellana | reverse complement strand
CGACGACCACCTCCACTGCCCTCCATTAGCTCCGGCCGAAACCCCCAAAAGCATTCCCTCCTACCACACATTTCATTTGCCCCCTAAATTTTCCCCAAACCCATTCTCCCCCACCGGGCCATGAGCCCATTATGAAATCCAATTACAAAACAAAAAACTTCACAGTTACGATTCAGTAGTCCCAGTTCAGACTTCATTTCTCATTTCGTAGAGTTTGGGGCGCGCAAAGTATTGAATTTCTCCGATTTTCTCTTGTTGCGCTTGTTTTGGTGAGTTTGATTTCTCGTCCTCTCTCTTTGAGCTTGTTCTGGAAAATGGGGGAAGAGAAATGGTGAGCGTGAAGTAATATTATCATCTTTTTGGGTCTTTAGGAATTGAAAAGTTGAACCCTAGATCAACCCCCTAAACCCTAAACCCTAGATCAACCCCCTACAGAAATGTAACATCTTACAGGAGTTTCAGCCTCTTGGACAGGCGGAGCATATTCAGGATCTCCAGGCTCGGCAAACCTACTCACAAATTGCGCCATCCCTTCATAATATTAAGAAGAACGATGATCATATTATAATTTTACAAATCAGTATCAAAACGAAAACCATTCAAACACGCTCTAGACCACAACAATAAACCTGTTAATGACGGGCATTTCCTCTTCTCTGGAGGCGGTTTAAACTCCAAAGGTGGTCGAGGCTCAAAAAGCTTTAACAGGTTGGCTGTTAGACCAGTGGGATGGCTCTGCCCAATCTGCATTGCAAGCGAAAGTCAATAATCAAGTCCACCACATAACTTCACCATGATGTTTTTGCAAGCCCAGCTAAATTGTTGCAATGATTGTGATTAAAAAATTGTTCCAACACTAAATTCCTTACAGCAAAATTAGCAATTTTGAAATTCAGATAAGAACACTATATTTCTATTTCCTCTACTAAGATGTGTTGTATCAAAAATTTAGATGTATAATCAATCCATTGAACCAAATCCACCAAATATAAAGAAGTAATAATATGGATCAAATAAAACCCAGCTAAAATTAACAAATCTGTACCATCAAAATATAGATCAACCTTTTTTTCTGAGTCAGACCTAGGGTTGAGGAGATTTTGCAAAAAAACTTAACTACGACCAAACAATAAAACCCAGAGAATTTCACAAACAAGAACGAGGAGCCGGAAGCGGAGAGAGAACGAACCAGTTTGAGCTGTTGGACGCTGGCTCGGTTTTGGACTTTGGTGCGGGCCTGGCCTGAACGGCGGCGTTTTGCTGGTTGCGCATGAAAGCCTCGTTGTAGTCTCCCATGGCGAAGCGATCGGACCTGAGCTTAGGGTTTATGCGAGAATAGAAGGTTGGTTACCAGGTGAGAAATACGGCAAGCATCGATGGGTTGTTCGGATCCGGTTTGCGTGAACCGGGTCGGGTAGGCGAAGAAGCCTCAGAAAGCGGCAGCGAAAAAAGAGAGGGTTTCCCAGAGGGACAATTTTGAGCAATAATTTCAGTGGGGGAGAGGAGATCACGGCGCCGGTTTCAGTGGGATCACAGAGCCGGCGCCGGTGCCGGTGGAGAGAGAATTTGGGTGGAGGGAGAATGGGGTGGAGGGAAAAAGGGTTTCGGGGGAAATTTTTTGGGGTGGGGGGGAAATGTCCTGGACGATCGATATTTCTTTTCTTTTTTTTTTTTTTTTTTTTTAAAAAAAAAATAAATAAGGGTTACGACGTGGCACATGCCACGTCAGCGGCGTGCGTTACTGTTCACGCACGCCGCGTAACCTGTATGATTACTCTCTCAAAAAACAGTATGCCCCATCTCCTTTCTTGAATTATTCCACTGCAACTTCCCCAAAGTTTGCTTGTTTAAGTAAGCTTGTTTCCGGTACTCTGTTGACGAGTTTACAAGCTTCATCTCTTTTTATCATTTCCATGTGCTTTACTCATAATCTAAACCACTTCAATTCCACTTTGGCTGAGGACTTTTTGAGCCCCCCTCTCTCTCTCTCTCTCTCTCTCTCTCACGGCTTGTTTCTCATCTTCAATAATTGTACGGAAACATCAGAAAAAAGGACAATATTTGGGATATTAATTACAGTTTTTACCTTCCTTTTTTTTTTTTTTTTTGTAATAAATTTCCGTAACAATTCATATGAGTGTTATATGGGTGAAAAAGATGAAGTAAAAAATAATAATTATAGTAGTTGATGCAATGAATGTTAAATAAAATGGGTTTTGTAATACTTAAACCCTAGAATAAATGGTTTCATGACATGTAATGGAAGCTTCTAGCCACACTTCTGGAATAATTTCAATAATTAGGAAAAAAAAATAGAATAATTTCATGATAAATGTCTCTTACATGTGATGGAAGCTTCTTATAATAAACTATTCAATAAAATAATTTAATGACATTGCTTTGAAGAAAATATGGGAGTGAAAAGAATAATCTGAGAAGTGTGTACCCTTTAACAGGGGAGTCTCTTTGTTCAACATGGTAATACCAGTATTAATGGTATATACTTTTCCTTATAGGGTGTGATTTTATCATGTAGATCTTATTAATGGCCATGGGGGTGTATAGTTTTCATGTGGAAAAGATTCTTAAAACGATTGATTTGTTTTTCTTATGAAGGAGATTGTGTGATTTAATGGCCTGATTATCTTCCATGTAAAAGCTGCTTGAGTCAGATCCGTCTAAAATTTATATCCCCAACAATAAACCCCAATTTTCATGGTTGACTTGCTAAGCTAATCGGGTCTTAAGAATCTTGTGTGTACTCACAATCGAGGTTGCCTCTAATGTCAGTGTGTTCTATAATGTATGGTGCTATTTCAGGTGAGAGTTATGACAAACACCGACATTGTTGCATAGCCTCATGGAGCTCAGCTAACAAACATGTTGTTCATGGATAGAAATAGTAGCATAATGGAATTTTTTCCCAAAGGATGGTTGGAGCTCGCCGGCGTAGGCCAATATGCACATCACTGGATGGCAGACCTATCCGGGATGAAACACCATGGTGCCTGGTGGGATCCACGTGGCGAAAAGCAATGCCAATTTGCCCAGAAAGATCCCAGATGCTTTGATTTCCAAAATCAGAAGATGGCAAAGTTGGGCACAACGAAACCTTGTTTGCAGTGTGGACAAGAAGTGTCCTCAACCAAGTAAGGATGCGTAAGCTTGAAGAAGCCACCTGGAGTGCACCGCTGAAACCAAGCGCTTGTGTTTGCTAGTGTCATCAATTTACTGCTCAAATTGCTGAAAATCTTTGTCGGTAACATACGGATGAAATATAGTTGTTTCTCTCGATGAAGAAGAGACCATATGGTTCCTTCTGTACTACTCGCAATATTTGATACATATTATGACGTTTTTGTGCTAAAATACGCAACATAAGCAACAGAAACACTGAAAAATACCAAAAATAATTTAGAAGAGAAGTATTTTCCAACCTATGCTTGCCTAATTGTGCCTTTAGACATATATTGATGGAATATACTTGTGAGTGATGGTCAGTGTACATAATACCACGTGATAAATACGTTGTCACATCATTTAAAAAGTCAATCTTTCCTTTTATGCAGAAACCATTTCTGAAAATGCAGGTATACAGCACAATATTATAACACGCGATGACCACTAAAATTCTTTCCTTTTTCACATGTAATAAGCTAGTGTTACAGAACCATGTCAAAGATGTGTCATGCCAAAGGCTTTACAACAGAACCAGTATAAATCAATTGGTCCAGAAAAACCTTCCAATTGAAGTTCTTTGATGCGGCAGGTCAGCACTGGACTAGTCCTCATTTTCTAGACATCTTGGACCAAAGGTAAACCACAAAGAAACAAATTAAAGCAAAAACAACCACTTGAACAATATGGTTTGAACCATTCTGGATGATGCTTTTATTCAATCTTCTGAGATTGTTCTTGACCCCTGCTTGAGCTTTGATCACTGTCATTTGCTGTAATGAACAGATGAAAGAATGACTTTCAAGAAGGCTGTCCTATTATCTACTTCATGACTAAAAAAGCCAACAAACAATTCCAAAGATGTATCAAAGACAAGATAAGCCAAAAACTTTCCTTTTTTCCTGAGAGAGAGAGAGAGAGAGATTGTTGGAAAAGATTCTTATTTGGTGAGACATGGAACTACTGGTAAACATAGCACAAAGTCCTCATCATTTTAGTTCTTTCTTATAAGCACAACAGCAATACACATGTTATTACTCATATCATCCTTTCATTCATTTTTATCTAATGTTACAAATTCTAAGTAATAGGTGCTTGAACTTACTGTAATCAGCTCTCTGTCCTGAATTTTTTATATTACTACATGCTGACTGTAGTATCCCTCCCTATTCCTTTCTATTTTCAGCAGACCAGTCTAAAAAAATTACTTAATAGACTCATCATGCTCAATCAATATTTTAATTAGACGAGATAGTCCCTCTGACAAAATTCAGGATAACCTGACAGTAACAACTAAGAGATTACCACATATCATAAGAATATACATGTTTATGTGTGGAGAAAAGGTATTTGAACTTGCTATACCAGCTGATTAAGAAAATCTGTTTGAAATCTTGCTTCTGTCCCTATCTCTTCAGCAACCTGCACCAGAAATATTGAAATTAAGAGAAATGGGGATGAATAAAGTAAAATCTAGAAAATTGAACAATTAGATTGCATAGACTAATCAAGTAAAAATGCCTATACAACATTAATATCATGGGGACCTTATTCTGCCAAATACTTTTCCGAGACAAAGGAGTACTATCATGGGGAACAACGACATTGTAGAAATAACTAACATCGAACAGCCTCTCTTGAAAGGGGTCCAACAAAGGTTATCTTCACCTTCCCGTCTCAAACTAAAGGAGTACCACAAATTGAAAAACAAAGCAAAGACATCCACCTCCTAATTGTGTGTCGCTCTAAAAAACTTGCATTCCATTAATGAGAGTCACTAGATAACTCCAAATGATCAAAGAGAATTTTTTCTTTTTTTGATTGATTCTAGTTTCCTTATGATGGGTTCTAGATCTTTTTTGAGTTAACATTGCTTAACTCACATCCCTACACCTTTCATTGCGTCACAAGGCCTTTTTAAGACTCTGAATTCAAATTCCTTGTTTCGGATCAAAGGTCCTAGGTTCAATCTCCTTATGCTAATCGAGGGTTACATGGTTCTCCTAGCTAGAACTATAAATATAAAGAACAGTTCAAACAAAATTAACCTTCCTAATATAAATAAATTATTTTGAACACTCGAACAATTTCCCAGGAACTAGGATACTGCACTGAGTAAAAAAAATAATAATCCGTCTGTTACAAATCAAAACTAAGTCCAAATAAGAAACCTCTCGCTGGCTCACATATACCAATATTACTAAAGCTAATAGCAACCAATAGTGAAATTTGTGCCTGGGGTTCGAAATCTGTCTAACCATTACCAGAGAAAAGCCAAAAAAAAAAAAACTGCTTTCTATTATACATGCAATCGAGATGCAAAAGTAGAACATGCGCCCAAATACATGTATCAAAGATTAGAGCATGCACTCATATATCATATATCATATATTCACGGCAAATAGCCTATTATACAATGTCAAATAAAATAGCTTCAATTTCCCTTCTCTATTCATAACAATTTGCATAGCAAAGCTAATTCTTTATACTTTAATACTCTGAATAGAACAAAGCATTTCAGACCCCCCAATCATGTACAAATTTTTCCAAATGCTTTCTAAAATGGAGGCATGCCACCTCGAAAAGTAATTTATTCTCTCAAGTGGTACAGTTAAGAAAATGCTCAAGACATGGGCATGTTAACAACTAGTCCACTTTGCACCTCTAAAGAAAATTTCACTCTTCATTGTACAGCACATAATACTTGGAACAAGCAATTACAGAGAACATATACAAATTGTAAAATCCACACAGCCATTAGATATCAAAGTTGCAAAGAAACAGTCAGAACCACCCAACAAATATTATTAGCCCTTATTTATTTATTTATTTACGTGCATCTTTTTGTTTCGTTTCACAAGCCTAATCAATATCTTTTATGCAGTCAACTTGTAATTGAAAACAAAAAATGCATAATAATTGAAGGACATACGTTTCTCAATTTTTTGACTTGGCTACGGAGGCCGGTGATCTCGTCGTCCAAATCAGCGTGCATCGGATCAATCCGCAACTGGATTTCATCAGAACTAGCCACTGGTCTCGTGCTAAGACCCTCTCTGCAAACCCAAATTTACACAACATTTCGCAAATTTAAAAGGAAAAAAATAAAGAAACAGAACCCCTCGAAATCTTCAGAAGGAGCATAACATGGGAGAAATATCGAATAGAAACCCTAAGTACCTTGATCGGTACGGGGCTGCACCGCCGTAAAAGGAATTGGATGCCATTGAAGATGAAGGAGAAGAAAAAGGAGACCCTAGAACGAAGAAAAGAATACTGCGTGGAATTCAATTCAATTCAATTCAAACACCAGCGAAATTCAGGGGAAGCTGATAAAGATGGTCGATCTTGGCTGGCTTCGGTACGCGACTCCGAAATTTACACGGAATGGTTGATGGTGAATGATGATGTGTCGGAGAAGAAATCCACTCGTTCGTTCTTGTTTTTTTGATCGGCGGCTTGAAAGATAGGACACCCGTTTTCTATTTATGAGCTTGCCGACAGACTACAGTAGTCCGTTAGGGTCGGCACGTGTGAAAGAGGAGTAATGATAAAATGAGGACTAGGGTTCTCATATAGTAATCTCAAATGTGACGTGGCATTATGTGATGTGACATTTAAAATTATTATTCAATTTTAAATGTCATATCACATTTGGAATGACTATATAAAAACTCTAATCATCTTTATATCATTACTCGTAAAATGATTTATATAGGATACACTTTTTCTTAAAAAAAAAGAGATAAATGAGAACAATGTCGGCTTAGAGCTTGTTTGAGATTGCGTTTGAGGAACCCAAAAATACTTTTAATACTAAAAAAGTCGGTTTGAAGAAAAAAGTACTCGTTTGGTAAAAAAAATTAAAAGCACTTTTAAGGGTCCAAAAAGCCTAAAAATAACTAAAATATACTTTTGGCAAAAGCTTAAAAATAAAACTTTTACTCAAATTTTTTTTTTTTTACTTAAAAGCTCAATTTTTCAAACAAACTCTTAATAGATTTTAAGGCCACAAACTTAAAGTAGGGTCTTTTTATATTTAAATATTTAATTAGAGAATTTTAATTTTAAATTATTCTTTGTACTTTTTCTCATTAATGTTTTTTTTTCAAATGACTTGGAAAAAGAAATTTAGTTAGAAGGCATTTAATTTCAACAAATATCATATTTTGTGTTGAACTACATATAATGAACTTAGCCAAATATGTTGGTTTTAAGTTAAAAGTGAAATTAAGAGTTTAATAACTACTTTGTGACTGCAATTAACTTGACTTTCCATTTTACTTTTTCATTTCCTTTAAAGTCTCAATATCTTGGAATTTTATCTTACAATTAACACATTGTTTTATTGTTGTAAAAAAGCATTGAGTAATTATTTGGAGCCTTATTTTTATTGGGCCTAAGGAGATTGCCTAATTTGCCTGAGTATTCAGGTAGCACATCACATGGGAGATCACATTATTACTGGCTGCAATAATGTTGCAATCAGAAAATGTATGCATAAAATATGAAAAAAAACTAGGTGTTTTTCTAAAATATTTTTACGGTCATTTTAGTTTTAGGTGGATATTATTTTTTTAAAAAAATAAAAAATAAACTTGTCATTTTCTAAAAACTAAGTAAAAAATAATAGCAAGTTTATTTTTTAATATTTTAGAAAATAATATTCAAAAAAAAAAAAAACATTAAAAAAAATTTCAAAAAAGCACCTCTATTTCCCGTATTTTTATAATCCCTCTTGCAAGGAGTTGATATGGAGGAAAATTTTGTCCGATAAATTCGGCGGTTGGTGGGAGCCCACGCGATTCAAAGTAACGTGCAGATTTCCCTCAAGTAAAACATACATTAGACGCGTGATCTGCCGGTAAAACCGAGTGTATTTTGTGCACATTGTCCACACCAAAATGGACCGATGGGCAATGGTTGACAATTCCCAGCAATAAACTCCTGTGCGCGCGTGTGCACTTTGGTCATATGTTCATCTCTCAAACGCCGCCGTTTCGAATCTCAATCGATTGCCTCTTTGAGAGAGGTCTACGTGACAGGTGGGCAGTGGGTCCCAATCGGCGCGTCACTAATAACGCTTTAAATTGCGCCAAAACCCCCCTCACCCTCCCGCATTCTTGTGGGAACCGAGAGGACCTCTCAAGAAACAAATTTACCTAAAAAACAAAAAAAAAGGAAGAAAGAAAGAAAGATGGGAAGCGAAGGTGAGATTTTGAGGAAGCCGAGGTTTCTATGCCTTCACGGATTCAGAACAAGCGGAGAGATTCTCAAGAAACAGCTGGGGAAGTGGCCGGAATCCGTGCTACAAAAAATCGATCTCGTCTTTGCCGATGGTCCTTTTCCGTCCCAAGGCAAATCCGACGTCGAAGGAATTTTCGATCCTCCTTATTACGAATGGTTCCAGTTCAACAAGGTCAGTTTTTACCTCTTTCTTGTTTCCTTGATTTCCATTTCTTGACAAGCAAAGCAATTATCTCTTAGCCCTGAAGAAGCTTGCTAATTTCCAACAGGAATTTACAGAGTACACGAACTTCGATGAGTGTCTTGCGTTCATCGAGGATTTCATGATTAAGCACGGACCATTTGATGGCCTCCTTGGTTTCTCTCAGGTAACTTATTCACATTGTTTAAAAATGAAATTCCAAAAATTCAACAAGTAATTCGAAAATCATTTTAATTTGGATTTCATTTCATCTACAATTCGTCGGCGATTCGCAGGGGGCTATATTGTCGGCTGGGCTGCCGGGGCTGCAAGCCAAGGTACGTACGTGTAAACAGTTGATTGGTTAACGGGTAAAATTGAGATATGATTTGGTCGGCTAAGTCGGTGCTTTTGGTTTTGGTCGAATTATTGCAGGGCGTGGCGCTCACGAAGGTTCCTAAGATTAAATTTCTCATCGTTATCGGAGGCGCCAAGTTGAAAGCATCATCGGTGGCTGAGAATGCATACTCCTCACCCATTCAATGCCCGTCCCTCCACTTTTTAGGTACTCTCGTTGTTTGTTTGTTTGTTTTCTTGTTAGAACTAACGTTGGTTGTTTCTTAATCTATATATATATATCCTATTTAATTTAATTTTTTTAAAAAATTAATGAAAGTTTTAAACCCTCACATAATTTGATTAACCGGCTAAGCTTGATGATAGTAAAACCAACCAATAGAGAAATGCATTGTTTCAGGAGAGACGGATTTCTTGAAGCCATATGGAAAGGAGCTTCTGGAATCTTGCGTAGACTCCGTAGTCATTCATCATCCCAAAGGCCATACAATACCCAGGCTTGGTAATCTACGTGTCTCTCTCTATCTCTCTCTCTTTATAATTCTTGTACGCTAGCGTGTGGATGTAAACTTCTGTTTTTTATATTTCAGATGAAAAGAGTTTGCAAACTGTGGAGAGCTTCGTTGAGAGGATTCAAAGGATGTTGTCCGACAAAGAAGAGTAACGGCTAGATGCTTATACGAGGATGTTTTTTCTGGCATTAGAAAATAATATGTGTTTCATTCAATGTGTTTAGGAATTAATTCTGTGTCATGTGATACTTTAAAGCTTGTAATCTCGTAGATTTGGGTATGGTTGTTTAAGAGGTTTTGTTGTATTATTTGAACTTTATGCTCGTTTATCAATGAATGAGACTGAATTGATTCATTTAAAAAAATTAATTAATTCTATGTTATATATATATATATATATAAGGCTGATATCCTGTTTTTACCTTTAAATGTTTGCAATAAATTAATTCATTATATATATATATATATATATATATATATATATGGCAAGGACACAAAAAATGATTGTTTAGATTCATAAGTTAATAAAATGACAATAAATGTTCCTAAGAGGTAGCTCAATCGGTTGGGACCACGCCTAATGAAGTGGAGGTCACTAGTTCGAATCCCCCCTCTCCCTCTTGTGCGGACATGTCAAAAAAAAAAATAGAATGACAATAAATGACTATTAAAAATATTAAAAAAAATATGTTAGAGATGACTCTTAACACTTGTTAAAATAAGTTAGAAAAAATTTCCTCCAAACTCATATGGCAAAACTCACATTAACTTTTTATTTTGAATAGGAGAAAATTTCTACGAGTATGATTTTTTGCACAGCGGCGAGCATGCCGGTGTTAAAATATTATAAAATATTATTAAAATAATATTTAAATAGTAAAAATAATAATAATAATATTTTAACACCGACATACTTACTGTTCAAGTACGTTGGTGTGCTAAAAATCACTACTCAATTTCTAATTTAAGCAATCCAAAAGGACCTTTTCAACATCTTTTATTATCATCATTTACAAAAATGGCCTTTTCAAGATCCAAACGGCACTTCTTCTAAAATTCATAATCGTCTAAACTGTCAAACAGCAGCCAATCCATACAAAGGGGCACTCGTCTTTTAGTAACTTGTGTAACCTTAGATGAACGACACTTATTTTCTGACTTCCTAAACGAGAGAGCAACTTTGTGGCCTTCACCAAAAAGTTGAATTCTCAAATATTAATAAAAGGGAAGCTATGGCAGCTTCAACGGGAGTAGATATATCACCCTATTTGATAGCTGTTCTAAATTAATGGAAGGTGACTCTTTCGTTACAATTATGGTTATTAATAAGCCTTTTCATCTTTTAGATTGGTTCTCTGCTCCTATTATTTATGATCTGTAATTGAAACTTTGACATTTTTAAGATTGTATTTGGTGCACATCATCTTGCCAAGTAGACCACTATCAACTTTGTGTTTGAAATGATTCTCAATCCCATGTATAATCATTTCCTTTGTTTGTAATTGGCTTATATATATATATATATATATATGAGAGAAAAACATTATGCATGAATCATTATGATTGCCCAAGAGTGAAACGTCTACAAGAATGTTATCCAGTTAAAAGGAAAAAAGAAAAAGAAAAAGAAAAGAAGATAAATTAAACTTTTAATCATTTTGTCTAAATGCCCTTCGTCTTGTTAAAGTGAAAATTTGAAAAAAAAAATAATAATAATAAAAGAAAAAATAGTGAAGCCGTGGATTAGTGCAAGGCATTTTAAAATTTTCACTTTGTTATATATATATATATATATATATTGGACATTTTAACAATAAAGGGATAAAATAAAAAAAGAATTGACACATAAAATACTGACATTATAAATTTTTTAAATTGGACATTTTAACAATAAAGGGATAAAATAAAAAAAGAATTGACACATAAAATACCGACATTATAAATTTTTTAAACTTGAAAATTACAATTGCAAAACAATTAATAAGAATAATTTTATAAGGCCTACTTATGTCTAATTTGTGTCTTATTAAGAATGATGTGGCTATTAAAATCATCATTGGGCTTGTGATCGATCATTATTAAATTTTGATCAAAGAATGATTTTAATAATCACATCATTCTAGTATGACACAAGTAGGCCTTCTAAAATTACTTAATTAATAACAAAGCGTTCCCAAAAGATAGTTCAATTGACTGTGACCATGCTTAATGAAACAGAAGTCACTAGTTCGAATCTCATCCCCCTCTTGTACAGACATGTTAAAAAAAAAAAAAATTACTCAATTAATACGGGAAGTGAAGTTTTCTTTTTTGCCTTTCTATTTTAATATATATTTTTTAAATTTTTTCTTGTAAAGGACACGTGTCTCAATATTGCAGCACAATAAAATCATGATATTGGACTGGTTTTATAATTTTTTTTCGCTAGATTTTTATTTATAATAATAACAATAATAATCTTGAAGTTTGTTGCTTTTAGTTATCAGAGAATCATCACAAAGGATTTAGATATAAAATTAAACATAAATATTTAATTTAAAATTAAGATGAAACTCTCAAACTTATTTACGTGGACAAATTGCAGCTTAAGGTTGACGCTTAAGGTTGACGGTAGCTACTGCGAACGGTGATAGAGGCCGCCTACAAAACCAGGACCCAGACAAACTCGCCCATTTGCGTTTCCATCGTCAACCATTTCCAAACACAATCCAAGAGACCAAAAACAGCAACAACCATTTTGGAGAGATGCAAAACACCCAAACCAAACGCTGCGTTCAAGAATGTGGCGGTCGTTGGTATGCAAAAGCCGAACAAGAATGACATGTCTTTCACTCACTCCACACTCGCTTCCAACCATTTTTAACCCCTCCAACGTTCACAAACCTTCTCGCTCTCTCCACAATCCTCTCGCCACACTCTTCCCGGTAAGCCCCCCCTCTCTCTCTCTCTCTCTCGCTCTCTCATAAGCTTTGAATCACTGTAACTGACAATTGTTGCCAACCCACTCACTGGTCAGGGTTTTCGCTTTCCAATTCCGGGTCCTGCAATTCGTGCTTTTTGTTCGAAGGGAAGTGGAGGAATGGGAGACAAAGTGGCTCAAAGCCCGGCGGACTCTATATCGTACCTGACGCAGCGAGAAGCCGCCGAGATCGATGAGACCCTCATGGGTCCTCTCGGGTTTAGCGTCGATCAGCTTATGGTAGTTCTTAATCACCGATTGATTTTCCAAATTCTTTTTTCTTTTGTGTATTGTTTTTTCCTGAGAATCGTTTTCGTTCGTGCAATTAGGAATTGGCTGGTTTGAGCGTGGCCACATCCATAGCAGAGGTAATGTTGTAGGAATTCAAGGCTTGCATTGATGCTTTGCTTTTCTGTGTGAAAATGGTCAAAAATATTTGTGTCTGTTTTGGACAGGCTTACAAAGCAAGTGAGTACAACCGTGTTCTCGCTATTTGCGGTCCTGGGAACAACGGTGGCGATGGTCTTGTGGCTGCTCGTCATCTGCATCACTTTGGTTACAAACCCTTTGTTTGTTATCCCAAGCGCACTCCGAAGCCTCTTTATTCTGGTTTGGTTACTCAGGTTTAGATAGTGCCCCTTCTTTTTATTTTTGAATTTTGGGTTGGTCGGAATTTATCTTATTTGATTTAGTACTTTTGTAGCTGGAATCGCTTTCAGTTCCTTTCTTGTCAGTGGAAGATCTGCCTTTGGACTTGTCAAAGGATTTTGATATTCTAGTAGATGCAATGTTTGGGTTCTCATTCCATGGTAATCAGTCGTTTTTTTTTTTTTTTTTTTTTGATAAGTACATGGTAATCAGTCGTTTTATTTTAAGTGGTTGTTGATTTTATGTGTTAATGTCTACTATAGGCCAGTATACTCTTCATTGCTAGTATTTTAGCTTTTATGGGTTGTTCTTGTCGTATGGATGTTATTTAGAACTAGAAAATCTTATGAATTTTAGACTTATTCCTAAGTGTTTCAAAAGTATATAGCGCATCTGCAAACAAAGCTCAACATTGTGTTGTCACCATTACATTTCTTCTTTGATAGTTTAAGGCTCCATTATGTCAATGATCTTGGGCTGATGGTAGGGTTGCTGTCTGATTGGAACCTACTCATATAGTGTTGTGCGTTTTCAAACTCAAGTACTTTTTTTAATTGGTTAGGTACCCCAAGGCCGCCTTTTGATGATCTAATACAAAGACTGATTTCTTTACGACATTATGACCAAGCACGTCAAAAATTCCCTGTTATTGTCTCTATAGACATTCCATCTGGGTGGCATGTCGAAGAAGGAGACATTGATGGTGAAGGCATTAAACCTGACATGTTGGTATGTTTCTGATAGAAATCTCAATTAGGCAAACATGCATCAAAATGTTCTTAGTGAATTACACGAACTTACATATTGAATAAATAAAGAAATGCAACTTTGGTATTTTTCTAGGTTTCTTTAACTGCTCCAAAGTTGTGTGCAAAGAAGTTTTGTGGCCCACTCCACTTTCTAGGTGGTAGATTTGTCCCACCATCTGTTGCAGAAAAATATAAGCTTCGTCTTCCACCATATCCTGGCACTTCAATGTGCGTCCGAATAGGGAAGCCTTCAAAAATTGATATATCAGCACTCAGAGAAAACTATATTTCTCCAGAATTCCGTGAGGACCAGGTGGATGCTGATCCCATTGATCAGGTATTAGCTCTAGTAAAGCATTAATCTGGGTTCATATATTTATTTTCTTTATGCTTTTGAGCTGAATAATTAATTTTAAGGTTTATACATAAGAACAGACATTTTTGCATGATTTGTCACAATCAATTGTAAAATCCATCAGTCACATCAGAAATAAGCTGTTAGCTTTGTTGCAGTTTCGCAAATGGTTTGATGATGCCGTGGCTGCTGGCTTGAGGGAACCAAATGCTATGGCATTGTCAACCGCTGGGAAGGACGGAAAACCGTAAGATTCACTTCCTTCGCTAATTTGGCTTGATTCTTGATATTAATATATGCTTGATAATTCTTACAAGTACCTTGTCACCCTTCTGGACATTGACTTACATGAAAACCTAAATCTTAATACTTTAAAGATTTAAATGTGTCAAATTCGGTATTCGTTGCCATTCTAATTCGACATATCTGCACAGATATCAGGATTCACTCCTTTGCTGTTTTGGCTTGTTCTATTGATATTAATACATGCACAATAATTCTTCTAACTAAGTACCCTGTGAGCCTGTTGAAATTTGACTCACATGGGAATTGAAGTCTTAATGTTGTAAACTGTGTCAAATTCGACAATCATTGCCATTCTAATTCAACATATTTGCACAGATCAAGAAATAATCTATCTTGTTGTAATGCGTGAGTTGGTTGAGTCAGCTGCCACCATTCATTATTCTACCATTTCTGTTCTATATTTTCCTTATTTAGGTTCTTTTATACAGAGGATAACAGAAAAAGCACCCTTCCTAAATAGGGGGAAGCCCAGTATGCACTTATGCACCACAGCCAGTTAGTATTTTCACTCAGGGGTTGGTTTTGGGCCTTTAAAATGAAGGAGATTGGTGTTGAACCTTCAAAACTTCCCCCAAATTTAGTGAAAAAATGGCTCGATTTGTCTGCTGCTTGTATATATATAGTCTCCTCTTGTGTAACCTTTTTACTCATTTTATGATGATTTGGTGGAGGGGCTGCATTCAGAACATACATATTGCCTTTGGTCTTGGGTTTCTTCAAAGAAACGGATGGGGATTTGATGAAAATAAGCAAGTTTCATGCCCATTGTCTCATTTTGAACATTTATATGAATGTTGAATTCATCTATATGGAACTTTTTGACCTATTCTTACTCATTCTAAGTCATCTTACTTTCTGCTATAGGTCATCACGAATGGTGTTGCTAAAAGGAGTTGATAGGGATGGTTTTGTCTGGTTTGTACTAATCTCTAACTGTTGTGGTATTACAAACAGTTGACAATGTTTTCCTGCAAATGATTGTTTTTTCTTATCTTACTGCTGTTACTATACGCAGGTACACCAATTATGAAAGTCAAAAGGCACGTGAATTATCTGATAATCCCCATGCATCACTGCTTTTCTATTGGGATGGTCTTAATCGACAGGTAACTGCACTTCTGAGTTGTTAGAATAAGAATTACATGATTAAATTTCTCACTTCCCATTAGCTTAGGCTAGGCTTTTGGGACTAGTGGTACACTATCATCAGTTTAAAACAATTTTGAGAATTCTTATCTTGCTTAGAAATTTGATAAACTGGATTATTATGCAAAAATTAGAATTACGTTAACATGATGCTGGAAACCAGTAGAGTAATGAATTGACCTGGAATCATGCATCCTATAATCCTCTTGAGCCACTTGGAAATAGACTGATAGTGTTTGAAGAAAGTCCTCAGGTCTTGAAATATGACCCCTATTTTTGGAATGTACTGTCAAACAAGTATGACATAGTTAACTTATTTAAAATATTTTTTGGGTATTGAAGTAGCAAGATCGAGACACGGTATATTCCTCTCCCAGCAAAAATATGTTCTTGATCTACTCAAGGAAACAAGGATGCTTGGTTGTAAGATTGTTGACAATCCAGTAGATTCAAAACTTAAAGACCATCAATAGTAGGTTTCACTGCACAAAGACAGTCTAACCTTGTTCTTCCCCATCCAACAATAAAGAACAGAAGGAGGAGTAGTCCCTGTGGGACAACCAGCCAGCAAAGGTATAGAGCTAAGGATCAAAAGGGGGGTATGGGGTTCGTTCCGTTAGTGGATGGCTACCATGTCATTGTCCCTGGTTCATTGCAAATGGGAGTCATTGAGGCTGTTTTGAAGGTTCAGAATGGAGGTCCGACGAAGTCTGGAAGTGCTAGCCTCCAGGTTGGAGTTGAAGATGCTAGGCCGAATCTTCTTCCATAATGGTACAAAACAAATAGCTATGATTGGAGTAGATACATGAATCCTGCAAAAGTTTTATTTCTATCGTATTGAAGTAATCTATATATTATATATATTAGGAATATGATTATTGTGGATGAACCTTGTTGAGACTCCAGTAGAGCATAATAAAAATATAGAAGAAAGTGATGAGAGTTCTTTGGTGGATAAAGGTGGATACCATCAATTGGTTGGTAGGTCAATATATTTGTCGCACACTCATCTGGACATTGCCTATGTAATCAGTGTAGTGAGTCAATTTGTACATTCACCTTGGGAGTCTCATATGAAAGCAGTTTACAGAATACTTCGAGATTTGAAATCTTCACGAAGGAAAGCGTTGTTGTTTGCCCGACATGATCGCCTGAAAGTAGAAGCTTGTACAAATGCAGATTGGGTTGGGTTAGTCACGGATTGTAGATCCACTTCAGGATATTGCACTATTGCGGGAGGAAATCTAGTTACTTGGCGTAATAAGAAACAATTCTTAGTTGCTAGATTTATTGCATAAGCTGAATTCCGAGCCATGACCCATGGGGTATGGGAATTATTGTGGTTGAAGGTTCTACTGAAAGAACTTGGATATGAATAGGAAAAAATGCTCTACTGGTCCCTGAGGTATTATCAAATCGGTTCCTAAGGTTCAAAAGTTATAAATTTACTCTCTAAGGTTATAACCGTTATGAAAGAGATCCTTCCATCCACCTTCCGTTAAATTTTTAACATTGTTGCCACGTCATATCCATTCAAAAGATGACACGTATCCCTTTTAATAAAAAATGTAAAAAAATATAAAAAGAAAAAGAAAAATTATAAATAGTGAATTGTGCAAGGATTTGCACTTTAAAGGGATTTTCTATGGGGTGGTATTGGGGATGAGTTCAAATTTCACTTAGTGAATTGGGAAAGGATTTGCACTCCAATAAAATCAAGTGGGTTGGGAATTAGAAATTTGATTCAATTCAATCAAGCTTTTTTGGGAAAGTGGTTGTGGCGGTATGCTATGGAATTTGTTTCTCATCATCTAAGGTATTTTGTGAGGTCACTGCATTGTGAAATCTGCTCTTTTGCAATTAGTTAATGTTTGAAATTCCATAGTAAATCCTTATGGTGATGTAAATCTGTTTTGGCATTCTGAAAGAACATTGTAGTTCAGTAAAGTCTGCTAGATCTTTAGACGAGGTAACCTAATCTTTACCAAGCTGCCATTTTTCAATCTAAAATTGCCATAAAAAAGGGTAACTTAATTAACTTTTGCACTAAACACACACAATTCATTATCAGTCTTCCTCGATGAAACCAAATTTAACATTAATTTTGATTTCTAGGTGAGGATTGAAGGATCTGTGGAGAAAGTTTCTGATGAGGAATCTGAGCAGTATTTTCATAGCCGTCCTCGGGGAAGTCAGATTGGAGCAATAGTCAGCAAGCAGGTTTGTTTCACTATGTTTTTATGATTATTGAATACTAGCCTTTCTGTACACACAAAGCATGTGCAAAGTCTTATTTTATTTATTCTTTTCTAAAAAGTGGTTCTTGCAGATATTTTGCTGTAATTCTAGATGCTTTTTTTTTTTTTTTTTTGAAAGGGAATTCTAGACGCTTTTAATATTTCAGTTATATACAATAATATGTGGTAAAAAAAAGTTCTAGCAAACCTTTTATGAGCAGTAGAGACTATCCACAAATTGTAGCATAATTCTTCTTTTGTTATGATTTTTTGTTATGTTAATCTGTTTCTTCTTTTTTCCTTTTTATGTTAGTTGAATTTTAGGATTATTCCAATTTTACAATGGTTAGTAGGAGTCTTAAATTAATTAAGAGTCTGTTTGGGATTGCGTTTGAGAAATAGAGCTTTTAAGTAAAAAAGAGCTTTTGAGCAAAAGTTTCAAAAGCTTGTTTTGGTCATTTTTAGGCTTTCTGGACCCTTAAAATCACTTTTAATTTTTTTACCAAACAAGTAATTTTTTCTTCAAACAAATTTTTTGAGTGTTAAAATCACTTTTAGGACCCTCAAACACAATCTCAAACATGCCCTAAAGCTAAAACCAACATGAAAAAAATATATAAAAATAGAAAATAAATCTAATGAGAGGAAATATAAGTGGGTTAAGGAAGTGTTGTAAAAATTTCAAATATCACCTCTTCCTGTAAGAATAGGGTGAAAGGTAAAGTCATGGTCCATATTTGCTGAATGCACGTGTAAATTATTAATAAAAAAGAAAAAATAATAAGTGGGCTAAGGAGGTAATGTTGTGAGAATTTCCGAGTAATTAAATTGGGGTGGAAGGAAGTTGTTTTGAGAAACTTTAGCATCTTTAAGGATCAGAATATTTTCCTATTCTGCCCTTTTTCTTCTGAACTGAGATTTATTTTCTGTCAAGGTTATCAATAACATATTTTTATAGATGTATGATATTATTACCTTGCTATCTTCAGAGTACTGTAGTGCCTGGACGGCATGTTCTGCACCAAGAATATAAAGAACTGGAGGAAAAATTTTCTGATGGGTAAGCTTTATTCTCTTTTCTTTATGTGGTGTGTTTTTTTTTTTTTTTTGGAGTGGTGAAGCTGAAGAAGGGTGAGATATGATTGTCCCTTGGCTGTGGACCTTAAGTACAATTTTCGTAATAATTTTACATTTCTTCCAAACCTTCCATGTATTAGACCTTTATAAGCTAATAATCACAAATGTCAAAGAATATTAAGTACTTATTCCCACCCACCCACACCCAAAAGATAACTATCTTATATAAATATATATACCACAGAGAAATTTGATATAAAATTTTTCTTGTTTTGCCTCTGCAGAAGTTGGATTCCAAAACCTAAAAACTGGGGAGGATACAGGCTTAAACCAGAGCTGTTTGAGTTTTGGCAAGGACAGCCGTCTCGCTTGCATGACAGGTGGTTTTCATCCCATTTATGAAACGTGTTTTTTGTTCCATTTTTCTTGCTACTATTTCTGTGGTTGGCCTGTGATGAATGAATGAAGCTGGTTTGGGCCAAATTCAGTTAAATTTAGGGGTTCATATATCCTGGGCTTGAACCTTTTGTAGAGGTTCAAATAGAATTTCGTTGGGCCTGTGGTGTAAATTCAAAAATCCCAGTTGGGTTTGTCTTGAATCTCCAGAAACCGTCAATAAATTCGCTGATTCTCCCATTCCTTGCTTTCCATTGTTGTGTTGATCTTATATTCCAGATTGAGTGATCTGAAATGCGATTCGTGAGGGCAGTAGTGTTTGGTTGAAATCCAGGTTTCTGCAGAACATTTGGGCTGGATTCCAATCATTATATCTGTTTCATGCCCTATTTACTGCTTGCTTGTCTATCTTTGACGTGGGGAACTCATGTTTGTGGTAGTTCAAGCACAAATTGCATTAGAAATTTGTGTTCACATATTTTGAAAGATGTCACATAATTTGTGCTCATCATTATCACAATTATATCTTCTTGACAGGTTGCAGTACTCTCCTCGGGAGATCAATGGAGGACGAGTGTGGGAAATTGAGCGGCTGGCTCCTTGAGTATAACTTAAATCTTCGTTGTGAAGCAACTCTAGGTTATTTATTGCAAGTTTGCAATGTTATTTTGGCATTGTGAGGGCACATTTATATCCAAGAGTTATAAATTTTTATGTGTAATCTGAAATCTGATACAATTTTATTTGAGATAAAGATGAGCTATTTAATTGTCATGATTTAGTATTGTTGCATCTGACTGTGTAAATGATGCCATATTATTTGAACTTTTTGAATGGTAAGACAATATATTTATCAAGTGACATCATCTGCACTAAGATACGACAAACCTTAAATCCTGACCATAAAATAGAAGTGAAATGAACATAATCATATTCACGGGCATAACAGAAATGGATTCTCCTTATTAAGGGAAAATTATATTTAGTCCCCTCATTCCACCAAGCAATTTGCAATGTTTCCTCCCAATCTGCCAATTTCGTTAATAATGTAATAAATTTGTAACGTCTCTTAGCAATTTATCAATGGAGTTGCAATGTCTCCCTCCATCAATAATTTTCATAAAGTTAGATGATGAGCACATAAGGCGACCCACATGTTATGTAAAAATGACCATCACTTTTTCATAAATTTTTAAAATTACAACTATAGCCTTAACTTAAAAAATAGCCTTGAATTTGTGTAGACTCGCACTTGGCCGTGGGTCAAGCCGCCGTGGGTTTTAAAATAGTCGCGCAAAATGCTCATATATCCTCTATCCGGTAAGATTTAAGGATAGATTAGAATGGTAAGGGCATTGCAAATTGTACGACGGATAGAGACGGGTAAGTGTAACTTCCAATAGTAGTTGGTGTAGCCTTCTTTTCAAGCTTGGATGTTTCCTTTATGGATGGTTCTAGATATTAAGATGGGCTATGTTGAAAGGGGATGTCAATCATGACCAAAACGGGCTCCACCATTGAAAAAATCTGGAAAATCTTTTCAAGGTTCTTTGACCAGCTCAAGCTCAAGCTCAAACCTGAAACACTACTTTTTTTTCCTTTTTTTTTTCTTCTTCTTCTTTTTTTTTATTATTTCTTTTTCTGAAAGGCAAGTTGATGGTAGGTGACCACCCACTTTCTTTTTGTAATGGTGGTCTTCCTTCTCAATGAGTGGAAAAATAAAAAGATTTTTCAGATGCGTTGAGAGAAAATTCAAACACTCTGTTGGTACACCTTCCCCTAATCCCCTTCCCCCTCCCCCCCAAAGAAGTAGATATGGCGGAATTTTTTTAGTTCTAAAGGAGAAATGATTAGCAGATTCCCTCCCTCTCTCTTTCAAATCATGCATCTAAAAAGGCCCTTTGCATATGACCCATTAATCCCTTTGGAGCCCCTGATTTTTTAATATCCCACAAGTGGGCAAAGCTGTTCGATCCCCGTCATCACTTGTATGCAAAAAGACCATTGACCCTGGAAAAACACATAACTCATTCAACCCCCCCTCCCCTTTGATGCTTGGAGTTGGAGCTATCCACTAATGGAAGTTGACCCGATTTACTCTCTCTTTGTGCTGCAAGTGGCCACGTCCCAAAACGAATGTTGTAATCCCTAAATGCATTGAGAGAAAACCACTTTCACCAAGAATCCCTTTTTTTTTTTTTAATAGTTTTTAATATTTCCTGTCCAACTCGATAGGAAGTTGGATGTGGGGTTTGTTCTGGTCAAAAGGGAAAATACTTTTTTGCTTAAAATTTAGTGAGAAAGAATGGTTATAATAATAATTTGGTGGGCAATGGTGAGATGAGATTGTAGTAATTGGCGGTTGGGACAATGGTTGAGGCATGGAGATAAGAGATAAAAGAGCTTTCCTTTCAGTGCCTTTTTGAATGGGGAGGAACATTTAAAGTGGGTTCAATCTGAGTCTTCTAGACCCAAATAATGGTGTCCCTCATAAACAATGAAGAAAAATTAGATTACGGGTGAGGACCCCCCCACATCTAGCCATACAATTTGGACACGTAGGCATCTAACGGGGGGTCTCCAAACACCACTGTTGTCTTCCATAACCTCTCCGGTGAGCTTAAGATAAGAGTTATGTGTCAAAGAGAAATGCTATATATATCAAATCTATCTTGTTATATTGATGTGATAAAGTCTAATAGTTACTAGATATTTTTTTTAAGGGTAAAATACAAAAGTGGTCAATGTGCTTTTGGTGCGGATCGAATCAACTTTTAAGTTTTCAAAAGTTATAAAATTAGCTCTAAGACAGTTTAAAGTCAATCATTTTGTTTACTTTCGTTAGTGGGTTGCTTGTCTCATATGAAAAAAAGAAGCTAATTGGTTCAATTATGTTGGATCACGTGTATCATCTCCATATAATTATTACTTGACAATCATTAAATACTGTCAAATCAGTTCTTCATATGGTTCTCTGGTTTCACGTCAGTCCTGCCACATCACCAGAAACAAAATCCCACTTAACCCATCATCAAATTGAATATTTTTTTCCATACCTAATCCACCATCGTTACCCCTTCACCTATAACCAAGAATCGCCAAGAAAAAAAATAGTTTGTTAACGAAAGTAGACGTAAGAATTGATTATACGCTGTTAGAAACCATAATGACTAATTTTATCACTTTTGAAAACTCAAAGACTGATTTGATATGCACCTAAACATATGAAACAATTTTATACTTAACCCATTTGTTTTATAAACAATAGCTAATCTATAATATCAACATAGTGAGATATTTATAAAATATTGGTGCGGTGTACAACATCACTCTAAATCAGTAGACTCCGCACCCTGCAAATGGTTTACAAATGTCTGAATTAAATTAAAAGGCTAAAGTCCAATGTACTACATACATTGATTAAAAGGACAGGGAAAAGAAATTATATGCCATAAGTCAAAGTTCATTTCAATGGACAGAAACAAATATGAAAATAAATAAGGAAGAAAGGTAATTAAATATAAGAAGAAAATAGAATTAAGTATAAAATATTGAGGGGGTAAAAAAGAACCCAAGGACTTAACATGATTCGGTCTATTAAACCTACACCTATGACCTACCTATAAAGTCCAAGAGACTACATCTTTTTTATTTTTGACTTGATCACTATCGTGTATTTACATACAATAAATATATTGTATTCCAAAAGTAACAATAAAATACACACAATTCAATTGTAGTATGGTAGTTTAATCCACACGTTTAGTACTTTAGCATCTCCTTTAAACTCAAGAAGTCAAGGTCTATTTGTGTATGCGCTTGAAGGGTTCGAAAGTACGTTTAATACTCAAAAAGTTCATATGAATAAAAAAATAGCCATTTGGTAAACAAAAATTAAAAGCGCTTTTAAATGTTCAAAAAGCCTAAAAATTGCTAAAACGCACTCTTGACGAACACTTAATTTTTAAGCTTTTACAAAAAATTATTTTTTATTTAAAAATTTTATTTTTCAAACACAATTTCAAATATGCTCTCAGTCATGTAAAAAAGCATACAGTTAGTATGAATAATGCGTGTAATTAGGAACCGGCTTAGACAAAAGAGTCATAATTCAACATTAATTATATACTAAGTAAGATTGTGCGACATAAATGACTTTAAATGAAAATTTAGCACGCAACCTAGACTGTGATAGGAGCATATGGGATTCATGAGCGTGACATGCACGTGGTTTTAGTTATTTTTCTACTTCTAGTCTTCTAATTAGTTGACTAAGGTCGGACGGGTCAAAAGTGTGGACCGAAACGAACGGGCGTCGGGCTGGATACCGAACTTGACAGAAACCAACAAAAATAAGTTGAAAGAAAAGCAAGACCATGGATACTGGGTACGAATCGGGTGGAATTTGATTCGAACCTTAGCTTGTTGGGTTGTGGTCAGACATAATGAGGTAGGAAATTGGACGGGTCTACTTTTATTTGGACCCCGATGACTATGAGTGGATGTGAGGCATGCTAACACGTCAGCCTATTGGGTGCATGGATGCAAGGTGCACTTCTAACATGTCTGATGTCAGTCTTTTTGGCACATGAAGCGCATGCCTAAGCAAGGGGTATGCCTTTCCACAGCCTCTTCTCCATTCTTTTTGAAGCCTTTTTATAAGGCAAATTCTTTCTTTTGTGTGGCCTAGACAAGGAGATTCTCTGTTTTCTTTTTCTTTTTTATTTTTTTATTATGGGATCTGAAATTATTTTCAAACTTATTCTGAAAGAGGAAAATAGAGGGTCCATTCATGGCATCAAAATCTTTAGACGTAGGCCTCCTATTTCTCATTTGCTCTTTGTGGATGAGTTGTTGCTTTTTCAAGAGCAAACAACTCTAAAGCCTTATCCATCTTATCTTGCTTAGATAAATCATCTAATTGGTTTGGCCAAAAGGTTAATTTTACCGAATCAGCTTTGTCATCCTGGATCGCTTTTCCTGTTCCTATGCACTTTCTCAAGTTCTAATCTTAATCTAATCTTAATCGTCCAATCTTTTCTCATGTGGACCATTCTTTCACAAAAGAGCAGAACAGAAAGAGGCAGTGGTTGGTAGAGATGAGAGACAGAAATTGGACCATTCATTCAAAAAGAATGATCAAGATTAAGTGAATTACAGCCCGTAGATACCCTAAGTATGACATATGATATCGATCCGAAAAATGCATATTAGAACTGGTAAGATAAAGATCCCTTACAATTTTAAAAATATTGTAGATTCTCAAATTATTAAATTTAGGTCGTTTTGTGCATTGAACAACGTGAAAAATGCTATATATTAGAAATTAGTATATTTTCATCAGATTCTTGCGCTTTATATAGTTGAAAAACTTTAAACCAAAAACTATCTTTTTGATTTACGGAAGAAAAAGTGTCATCAAAAGTAAAGAATTTTTTTGGAAAAAAAAAAAATCTTTTTTGTTGTCTCGATAATATGCCACATTTTTAATTAGTATTTTTTAGCCCATCAATGCAAAAAATTGCATGAATTCACATAATTTTAGAATTTATAATTTCTTTAAAATTGTAAGAAATTTTTATGATGCCCATTCCTAACAACACATTTCTGACACGTATAGCCCTATAGGATACCGTAAAAGATGGAAGCTACAAGCATGGTTGATGTTGATGAGACGAGAGAAATAGAGTTTGACCCATTTTTGAGACACACCAATCGCTAATTGCCTCTCTCGTATGGAGATCTTTGTTACAACTTGGGAAGAAATTTCAATAGAAAGTGTAATTGTTATGTACTCGTTCGATACTTAGTTGTCGTACGACGTAGAATATTGTCGTTCACGACATCAACGATTGGAGCAACACTTGATGTGACAAAGCCGTATATCCAATATAAGGATACGTCCATATAAGTCTATGACGATATATATATAAACCAAACATACATAAACGACACAGCTCTTAAATTGGGTGATTAGTCGTTTGAATGAAACCTTAATGATGCTACTTTTAGGTTCATTCATTGAAAAAGGAAAAAGAAAAACTGCTAATGCATGATAGGTCTAGTACACTACTCTTCCCATTTCCTCAAATTATTATCCCATTAAAAAGTTTCAAAAAAATTTCAAACCCTTTTTTTTTTGGTCTGGAGAGCCACTCTCACTGCAATTTCGTAACAATAAAGTTAACCCTTTAGTGCTTTAATTATGTGTCAAACTATCTTCCTCCAATAATAGCCTCTCTTTCTTTTACATTTGACACTGTTTTTAAATATGCATACCATCTTTAGTGTCTCACATTGCTTAAAGTACTATATATATATAATATATATAGTGTGTGTTGTAGTCAGTCCATTCAAATGAAGTCAAGTATTAGGTTAACGTCAAAGCCAAGATTTTTGTTTTTACGTGATGCTTATGCCCACAATTTCCAAAGATTTATCTATTCACTTTTGAGGTTAATTAGAAGCTCTTTAGCATGTCAGGTTTGGCAACACTGTCACTATCAGGCCTACCTAGCTCTAATATTAATAATTAAACAAATCACCTCCGTGTGATCCGATCGGATGGAGATGTGGAGAGAAAATATAAATAAATGGGGGTGGATGGTTCCAACTCCAAGTGAAATTTCATGGTAAATTCAATGAAGCTGAATGTTTCCCATTGGTGAGTGTGTGTGTGTGTGAGTGTATACAAAATATGCAACAGTAAAAAACAGACATGAAAATGAAAATGGAGATGGAGATGAAGAGTGAAATGTATATTTAAAAGAAAGAAAAGCATACTTTAGTGGTTGACCTCGTGCTTAGTTCAGCCATGAATGTGGTTAACAGACAAAACCCCTTTTGGCTTCTTCACCGACTTTTTATTATCTCCCACCACCACTGCACCCACTGGACTAGCACCACCAACCTGCAAATTAGTTGGTTTTTCTTGTCTGTTCCCTTGTACGTAATAGATAAACAATAAGGATACTATAGTATTATTAATAATTTTTATATATTTATTTATTTTAATGTGTGTAAGGGGCAAGGGGCATTAATGTATTCCAGCTCCATGCCGTACACGTGGCCCACACACTGAATGATCAGGTGGTGGGACAGAGGTTGAGATGGGTCTCAACCAATCAAACCCCCAAAGCAGCCCAACTTTTGTCATTGCACCATATTGTTATTATTATTATATATATGTGCTTAGTAAACAGTATAATGCATGTGCTAACCAAATGGGAATGGGGTTGATGTGCTTATTCATTCAGGACCACATAATTTGGTGAATATTTATCTGCCAAATGATGGGATTGATAAAACATCAGACGGCGGAGATGGAGAGGGGATGTAAATCACTAAATCGTCGCCGTCCTTGTGTAAGTAAGGTCATTATCATTTGTTTTTGTTTTTGTTTTTGTTTTTTTGTTTTTTTTTGTTTGGTTGGTTTCACTTTTTCTCATGGGGACAAGGATGGTTGCTGAAAAAGAAAAATAAAAGGTGAACTGGGAAGATATAATTAAAAAGCAAAGGCTATGATTCAAAGGCAATGGTCGTCCAGGGGACTGACTATTCACTATTCACTATTCCCACCGTAAGCAATATGGATAAGCTAAGAGAACAAGTACTGAAACTCAAATGTGTGTTGTTTTTATCGTTTCTGCTGAACCCACCCACATCCTACCTTATCCTTTTAACTGGCCCTCAACCTCATCAATCATCATAATACACATAACACAAACATGGAGAGAAAAGGAAAATTCCTGATTTTCCATTCGGGCTGGTGGGGAAGAAGGAAAACATTTGGGCGTAGGTCCACTTATTGAGAGAGCTGGCCGGCTGCAAATGGATCGACAAGAAAGAAAGCCGAAGCTTTGCTTCCCATCACTTATTCAATTGCACAGTCAGATCCCACTTTGATGATAGGCTTGCTTTTACCGTCCTGCCAGAGAGAATACCAACAAAGAAGGCAGATGGATATCTATCCTCATTATGAGCGAGCGAGAGAGAGAGAGAAAGAGATAGTCCATTGGTGGACCTTGGCTGCTTTATAACGCAAACGCAGGGGTTGTGACAAATCATCATAGGCCCCACACCCCACCAATGGCACCGCATACTCGAATGAAAGTCAGAAGCAACTCAACAAATGCAATTCAGCAGCTAGCTAAACAGAGCAACAAAGTAAAACACCCCTCCCTGGTTTTCCATTTTCATTTTAAAAGGAAGGCTCCTCCTCCAACGACCAAAGAGAAATGGAATTATGATGGTGTATGTACATTGGAATCTCCAACTTTAAATCTCGACTATAAAATGAATAATATTTTCATTTGCAATTGAGAGAATTTTTGTCCTGTACTTATACAGCACTTTTGGCACATCATTAATGGACTTCACTGTCAATTTGATCATTCAACATCCAGAAAAAAAAAAAAACAGAGGCAAAGACAGATCCCACCAAGTATATATGGCATATGGTCCATGCATATTTGGCATTTATTACCCATCTCACATTTGCTAACAATAACAATAATAAATTCAACAGTCAGGTGCTACAACACAACTGAAAAGAAAAAACAAACACTTCGAAAGAGAAAGAGAAAGAGAAAGAGAGATGCAATAACCTGGGCATTTAGTTCTCAGCAGCTACAGCTTAAACTAACTACCATTTGAATCAAAATAAACAGATTTTAAGTTTTTCCAATAGTGAACACTAGCTCCTGCTTCTCTACTGGTGGTGGCATGGAAGAGAAAATCGAAATTTCACCTTTCTGAACCTCCAATTCTTCAAGATCCATCTCCATCTCTTAACCAAAGGATAAATGATATGATCCAGGTTACACTCATATTATAGTCTCTCTCAGTGCAGCTTCACAACCGCTCCCCCTTCTCCTCTTCTGGCAGCCTTGGTTTATGATAAAATGAATAGGAAAGCAAAAGAAACTTAAAATTTAGAAGCGCTACCAATAGAACAATACTGGACGGTCCAATACCTTGCCTCTGCTTTGGATGCTTTTGCAACTGCTCAAGCCAGGAACAGGAGTTGTTCGTTCATCTTTGTTTGACAGACACGGATTGCATGGACATCCTTGCGGGTTGTATAAAAGCCACCCGCTGTCTTCAATTTTTTCCCCCCAAAAATGCTCTCAACTTGCTCAGTAGCCACCAAACAGCCAAATCAGCTTCTTTTACTGCAAGATGGTCACAAATCCCGGGGCATCTTCTCTTGGACCTTCAAGAGATCGATACATGTATAATATGTCAACAGTGTCATCCCCATTCAGCTTGTCAGTTTCATTACTGATCACTTCAACCACCAGCCGGGGCAATGCTCGGGCAATCTCTTGACAACCTGGGGGAGATAAGCTACACGAGGACATCCACAGGAATCTCATGTTGTAATAGTGATGTAAACCAGAAAGCAAAGCTGCATCCCCAAATGGGCTATCCCTGATCTCAAGCTTTTGCAGTCTAGGACAGCCCTCAAGCACGTATTTAAGCCCCATGTCACTATCTCCAGCAAATGCAACTGACAGAGTCCGAACCAACTTCCCATATTTTCCAATGTAATTGAAAGCACGATCAGTCAGTAAACCAGAAACTGCGAGCCGAGTGAGCTTCTTACAGTTCATAACAATGGCTCCAAAACCTTCATCCATGGGCTCATCAGTCAAATGGTCAGGGCGGTGTCGACCCATTATACAGAGGCGGAACACCTCAAGATCCGGGCAGTTGTTCGACATGGTTTTCACAGCCGCATTTGTCATGTGCTGGCAGAAATACAAAATCGATTGCAGTTTCCTACAACCCTCGGAGATTGCTTCGAGGCCCACTTCAGAAACAGGGCCCTCAATATCCTCCTGAGCATCGATAGGGAAAACCCGAAGCTCGCGCAGGTCCTTGCAAGTTGCAGCCACAGCTTGAAGTCCTTCATCGCATATTGAATCAAGGACCTGCATTACGAAAAGCACAAGTACGCATCACAAGTCAAAAACTAGATCACAAATTTGCACATAAATACAACACCCACACAGAAACTTACCCAGAAAGTCTGGAGCTTGTGGCAGTGAAGAATCACTGATTTGAGCTGTTCTGCGTTAATATTCGCATAGCTGAAATTCAGGGAGGTGAGATTAGCACACACAGGGTGGATGGCCGGTAAGTAATCCGCCAAGATTTCCCTGAAGCCCGAGAGACAAACTAACGATTTGCAAGCAGCAAAGGCAGCGGTATAGTCGGGCTCTAGATCACCCAGAGCTACGCCCTCTGGTGCACTAAACGCGCCGGTTCCAATGTGTGTGAGCTGCGGAGCTCGAACCATCAGGCGGTACAGCTGCCCAATTGAAACAAAGCGGTTCAATCTAAGCTTCTTCAAGGAGGGGGACCTAATCACCAGCCTCTCCAATGCCTCGAAATTTATTGGGCGTTCTACGCAATCGAAAATCAGCGACTCCAGACAGCTCGTTCCGCTCTCCGGAAAACAAGCTATCCAATCCACATCCTCATCCGAAAGCTCAGATTCGATCAGATCAAGCACTCTCAGAAGTCTGACAGCAAAAGTTAAATAGCAAAAAATCACATTCAACATCCACATATAACACTAGAACCCATCTTTCCCATCCCAAATTCACCAACATTTCCTCACTCTCATCACTTACTAATTAGTGTTCTTATTACCATAATTAGCAAAGCATCACAAAAAGCACATCAAACCAACCAAATCCGCCAAACAGATCTGCACGCTCGTCTCCTCTTACCAAAAAAACACAAAAAAACAGAAGCCCAAACAGAAGAGGAATAAAACCCTCAGTAGCTTACATACACGCGTGTGTACGCACATAAACTGAGATGGATCTAAATAGGTCAGGGCTTAGGGGGTACCTGCACTTGCTGGCGACGACGGCGAGGCCGCCGGTGCCGAAGCCGTCACAACAAACAAGGACGAGCTCTTTGAAGGACGGGAAGGAATCGGCTAGGAGGGTCAGATCGTCGTTGGAGACGGACATGCGCTTCAGGTACACCTTCTCAAGCCAGGGGTAGGCGGTGGCCATGGCGAGCACCCAGGGCGCGAAGAAAGCCCCCCAGTTCGGCGGCATCAGGTTGAAGTCGGCGAACCTGGGCCGGCCCTTGATGGCCACAGCCTGTACCCGCGCGAACCGGGCCGTGGCCCGCCGAGGCGACACCGAGTAGCAGTTCCCGATGAAGAGCTCGGATCGGGTCAGCGCCTCCACGCGGCACCACGACTTGCACACCAATGACGCAGCGTTTCGGTCCCGCCGTGTGCTCAGGAACTGGAGCACGTTTTCCAGCACGTTCTCCAGCACCTGGTCCGGGTACGGTGCCTGAAAGTCCATGGAACTCGGCCCTGGCCCTGGCCCCGCCACCGAGCCGGTCACTCCACTGCAGTTCCGGGTCTTGCTGGACGACTCAGCTATGTCCGCTCCTCGAAGATCCAACGGCGGGGAGCGATCGTCATCTTCGGACATTTCCGTCCGGTCCTTTCTCATGCTAAGGGTGAGTCACTCTCTCTCTTTCTCCCCTCTGATCTAGGTTTTCATAAGAAAAAGGCTTATTTTAATTAAACTAGATCGTGAGCTTTTGATAGCGTGGAGGGGCTGAGAGACTCAGATAGAGAGAGAGAGAGAGAGAGAGAGAGAGAGTTTGGGTTTGGGGACCCTGGTACCGAAAGCGTCGCAACAGTGAGCCTATTCTTGATTCAATTTTTATATCATAAAATATATGAATATAAAGAAGTGAGGGGGGGTTGTGGATGAAGCCCTTATATTCTTCACTTATTCATAAATATCTCCACAAACTCATACATAAATATATTTAACACCACTACACTTCTTTTTTTTTTTCTTTCTAATTCACAATACACTGAAATAGTAGCCTAGCATTTCTTCTTCCATGGCATCATTTTTCCCAGATCAATGAGCCCATTTCTTCCAGGCTGGGGATCGGAGTGTTTCTCAGGTGTAGAGGAAGCCCTTGTTTGTAAATACCTCTTTCTTAGTCGTCTATAAATGTCTTAAAAACAGCTGGGCTTAAGCCTAATTAATAATTATCATTCCTAGGATTTCATTGATGCCATCATTTTCCAAATGAGTAGGCTCTGGCTCAAGCTCACCTTTTTTTTTTCTTTCTTTTTTTTTCTTTTTTTTCTTTTTTTTTGTAGGGAGCGTTTGTGAGTTGTTATGGTATCTATTATTATTACATAAGATTTAATCAATTAAAAGATTTAAATTCTGTTTCTTTTTACGTAAAATGTTCTATGACAATAAATATTTTTAATGAAATTATATTTTAGAAAGAAAAAATAATAATTCCAAAAAATAATTGTTGACATTCGGCTCGCATGGAAAATGAGCAAGTGCAGAAAACGATCGACGGCTTTCAGCAATCTTTGGCGAAGGTTTGTCGGTGTGCAAGGAAGGTTCGGCAATGGTCCTAGGGGAGGACTGGAGATGGTCCAATAGATGTACAATGAAGGTGAGTAGCAGCTAGTTTGGTGATTTGAGAATGAGAAACTCACATTCGGAAAAAAGATTTACGAAATTTAAAAACGAAAACCATTTTTTGAAACTAAATAAATTTTTTAGGTCAAACTGAAAATGTTTTTTGGTTTGATTATTATTTTCAGTCATATCAAACACGGAAAAATACATAAAACATTTTTTCAAAAAATATTTTACGCTGAAACAATGAGCCTTATATTTGAGAAGTTCGTGAATTTAGCAAATATATAACAACTACACGTGGAGATACCATTCTCATTCGAACGAGATTCCTCAAACTTTAGTCTCAACTGTTCATTTTATTCTGTGCACACCCCTGATTGTCACAACAAGATTTCTTTGCGTTCAAATGAAACCCAATTTTAAATTTCTATAATCGTCCAATTAAATGTACAACCTCATACCAAGTTAGATGAAAAACCTCAATTAACAACTTGAAATGGTAAAATACATAAATTTTTAGGTTAGGTCAAGATACTTGAATATTTTCACATATTGATTGAAAATTTAAAGTTATCAAGCCTTTTTCTTTCTTTCTTTCTTTCTAGATATACTGCCTTGCATTCTTTGGTCCATTGACAACAAATGAACAAAAAATGTAAAATAATATTTATTTATTTATTTTTTATTCTTTTTTAAGCTTGATGACCTCATGAAATATTTTAGAGTAAAGTCCAATTAATCCTCTCAAGCTACCACCTCAATGACATTTTACCCACCAAACTATCAATTGCGACAATTTACCCCATAAACTATCAAAACAATGACAATGTACTCAAAATTTTAACAAAATAACGAAGTTACCCTTACTAAAATAATAACAAAAATACTAAAATTTATTTATTTTTTCCAAATTTTAAGGGTATGTTTGCCTTATTAAAAATTTTATATGAGTAATTTCGTCATTTTGCTAGCATTTGGGAGTACATTGTCATTGTTTTGATAGTTTGAGAGGTAAATTGTCATTGTGATGGTAGTTTGAGAGGGTTAAGTGAACTTTACCAAATATTTTAATTTTGTATATTTATTCCCATATGTATATATATATATATTAAAAATGAGCTGGTTTGGAGAGTATTTCAAAACGGGTAAAAGTTCGGGATCTTCAGTAAAATTTTCCTTAATCTTTACTAGGAAATAAGTTCAAATAACCACTATGAATGAGTTCAAATTCTATCATAAAAAAAAAATAAATAATAATAATAATAAAAAAAAATAAAAAAAAAAGGATATGAATTGAAATGATATTTATTTATTTTATTACTAGAATATAGAAATGCAGCTAATCTAGACTTCAACTGTGATGGGATTTCACATTTAAATATGTCAGTCCAAACATCATATGCTAGATGCTGTGATTTATATAGAGAACTTTGTTTTTTTGCAATCGCGATTTGACATTTGACAATGGAATTTGAACGAGGGTTTGTTAAAAAAATCTCTTCAGAGTCCATGGGTGAAATTGTTAATAACTAAAACCAAGAAGTGGACTTTTTCACAAATACCACTAAAAACAGAACAAATAAAACATTATTATTCATACCTCCCTTATTGGTTTCATAGAGCTTTATCTCTACGCATTTTCTAGCGCAACTATAATCCACGGTCCAATCAGATAGTAGTAAACTGTTGTTGACATAAAGCAAAAGCACTGTTGTTGACATTGGACAAAGGCTGACACAGCCTATATTTAGAAGGCCGTGCTAAGCGTCTCATTCACTCGCTGTGAATTTGCTCCGAACCAGCTTTTACTGTATATTTTACCGGATTGAAATTTTCAAGACAAATTTAAGAGAAAACTTTTAATTAAGACCCGTGAATTGTTACGCATTTTAAAAAAAATAATTTAATTTAAAATATTCTTAATTTTATTTTTAAATTTTTAATTTGATGCAATGCATTTTATTTATCAAATTTTAAACGTTAAAAGTAATAAAATAACTTTTATATTTCTATTTTTTATTATAATAAAATTTTAATAATTTGGTCTTTTTAGTAACTTTTGTCAGGGATTAATGGCTGAATATTATGAATAAGTTAATTAAATTAAATTAAAAGCTCAGAGAGCTAAATTCAGAGTTTTTAAAATTTGTGGAGTTTTATCAAAACATATAGTAGTTCAAGGGTTAAAAGTGAAGTTTTTTCAAAATTTAAAAATGACAATTCGTGTTTGCATGTAGGATTTAAGTCATGTGGTTCTTTAATCTTGTATTGGGTCCGTGTTGAGTTCACGGCCTATGTCAAAAATTGTCTATCATTATGTATCGTCTTCGAGTTCGGCTCGTGTCAAAACATGAGTTTAAAAACTATATAAGTCAACCATAATCCGACAAATTTAATTAAACGGGTCAGACTCCTCAATCTTAACACATTTAATTTTGTATTGGGCTTGTGAGTCGTGTTAAAAATTGACAGTCCTATACCAATTATTTCAACTCAGTCTTTAAAAATGAGATGCATCTCTTAACATGTGAGAAACGCATATTTTAAATTTTCTTCAAACTTAGTATCTAAAAATTAAATATGTTCATTTAATGGGAGAAATGCATGTCTTTTAATGAGTATGTTATTATATATTTGTCATACAATTGAAATGATTAAACAATAAAAGTAAATCCTTAATTTTTTTTTACAAGTGCTATTTCAAATATTGGGTTTCACTGTTATATCATTAAGTTGTATAAAAACTTATTAAACAACATTACTCTTTTTGAAGGGCCATGATACTAAGAACGCCGGCGTGCATGACTGTTTATGCACGCCAGGCTTTTTTTTTTTTTTTTAATAATAAAATATTATATTTTATTATTTTAAAATATCAAATCACTCTGGTGTGCATCACGCTGGGCGTGATGTTTAACATCACCCCTTTTTAAATATCATGTACTTTTCACGTGATTTCTTTAGCAAAACAACATATGACTCTCATATGTTTTAAGGATACGGTGACTTTTTTTAGAGATTGAATTGAAGAAATTATTTCAAACTATTGTTGTTAAGAAGTAAAAAGGACATAACGATAAAGATAATGAATATAGAAAAGAAAAAAACAGAAAAGAGAGTGACTGGATTGAACGGACCAATAATGGGACCTTTGTTGCATCTAATCTTTACACTTCCCTTTATTTTTCTTTTAACCAAAATTACCTATTTAACCCTCAAATTATATATATATAATATATGTATATTGAAAATGTCTGTGGTCATTTTTGAGAGATGAATCTAAACGAGAGAATGGCCTTTTCGGGAATAAAATCTACTTCTAACCCTTCTTTTAGTAAAGATTAATGTACTCTGTTTACACACATACGCACAAAAGAAGAAAATTATTGGGTAAACTCATAGCAATAATTAAGATTCAACTTTTCAACACAAAAATAAATAAATAAATAAATAAAACAAGAAAAGATTCAACTTGTACTATGCTTGTCTTTTGTCATATGTAAATATGACGTCATACAAATAGTCTATGTATTACCCATATATGGTCCATGGATCCAATCCTCACTAACTTGTGGTGTTAATGAGTGAAATCCTTGTTAAATCTGACGACCTCAAATGTTGTTCTTAAGTTTTTATTTTTAATTGTTGTTATCCGTCATAAAAGTTAACGGAATTTGTTAACTTGACACATCTTTATCAATGGTATAATGACACGTGTCTGATTTTTTTTGTTACAACAAAAAATACATGATGGACTGACAAGTCAACTTAGGGCTGAGAGTCGGTCAGTAATGTTGATTTCGATAGAAAATTTGTGTTTTCGCATTTTGCACCGACAATGTCGGTAAAGATAAAAATTTCACCGACTTATTCCGTCAACTTTTTGTTCTGTCACCGAATGGTGGTTGATAATGGCGGTTTCGATAATGGCGGTCGGTAAATGAAAAATGAAAAATTGGTCGGCAAAGTCGGTTGGTGAAGTCAGTTCGGTTAGAAAAACCTCTTCCGCCTACCGTACTGAAAAATTCAGAATAAAAAAAATCATGCCGCCTCTCCTCCATCATTTAGGCGGTTACAGTCGGCTATGGTTGAAACTCGGTCGATTGGCCGCGATTGAGTGAATTTGCTCAGCCCTAAGTCAGCCCATTAACACACGTCATAAAGTGAAAGTAAATCAAGAAAAAACCAAACAGTAAAGTTCATCGTCGATTCCGAATCTCAAATGCCACCCATAGTAAAACCAAACCATCATCCTCTTTGTAGCGGTTCTTCTTCCGTGCTGTTTGCTCATAATTTCATCCATAGTGGAAATAAAAAAGTGAAATTCATGGTAATTATTAGCTAAATTATTATGAAGAATATATGGTTGAAGATGATTAAAAAGAGTACATTTTATTTTTTTATTCACAATAAAAAATATATATTTATTTTCCTAAAAAAAAAAAAGTCATTTGGTGTAACAAATCGTACCGTTTTAATATGACATTTTCTTCCGCTTTTTGAAAACCCATTAGGGGGGAGCAGTGAAAATGGTGGTTTCATGGATTGACCACACAATGACAATGCAACTTTATAGCTCAGATTTTTCAACCAGGTATTAGGAAAGCGTTGAAGATTGAGGAAAACAGATAGAATCAGATAACTTTGGGTCGATCGTGACTCATAATAATGTCTGTCCGTGTGTGCGTGTCTTAAAGAAAAAAGAAAGAGAAAACTCAAAGAATCAAATATGTTTTGTTTGGATGCTGATTTTAGGATCTACAATTTTCAGACCGGGCCCAGATTCCCATCCACCGCGTTTGGAGACCGATGTTTCCATTTTTATTTTTTTTTTTAATCAAATAAGGGAAAGTGGGTTACAGCGGATCAAACGACAACATTAAAAGAGTGGGCACCTCTACGTTGTAACAACTAAAAAAAAAACGCTAGTTATATCTGGACTATCACTTCAAAATGACAAGTCAATTTAGAGCTTCCATAAAATTTATTATAAAGCTCAATTTTCTTAGGCAATGTGAGACTTAACACTCATAATTATTTTTATAAATCATTCACTCTATGTAAACTTCTTCTCATCTTTCCAATATGGGATCAAGGTGTTACACATGCCCCGGAGATGTTTCCATCTTTAATCTAGATGTTTGCTCTCTCTATATATATATATATTCAACCAATTCTTTGTACGGCAAACGATATTTGTGGGGGAAGCTAAACATATTTTGCAACTCAACCAACGAGAATCTTCAAACCACAATTATATGTAGGGCATGCATTATGGTCGTTGAAATGTTGTTATTCACGTACGTAGGTTGCTTTTGAATTTAAGGATTTCAAATATATATATATATATATATATACACACACACACACACGAAGAACAATCATGAGAGTATGGAACGCTTGACACCCATTTCTTGCCAACCGATTTTCAATAGTGAGTTTTGCTCGAAGGTTTGTATTATTTGGTATCAAAACCAACATCAAGTGACGTATGGGATCAGACAGAACTCGTCGAGTATAGAATCGATCAAAGAGATTGCACATACAGTTTTGTGGTCTAGTCATAGAGAGGGCGACCTATATAGGTAGTGATAGATGAGTAGAGTCGCTAAAAGAGAAAAAATGGGCAGTTGTGAATATCGGTTGTAAAGCGTTGTGGTATGCAAGGGCGGAAACACCATAAGGTGGTCCAAAAATAAAATAAAATATACCTTTAACAATTAACTTTTGCCTCCCCCAAACTAAACGTTCTAATTCCACCCTTGATGGTATGTTATAATTCTAGTATCCTATGCACGTGGATTAAGTGTAAGCTCTTTAAAACTATTTCTTTGTTAGCCGATTTTTTTTATATATATTAATATATATTAATGCATGTCAACGCATTAAGGGCGGAACCACCATAGGGTGGTCCAAAAAAAAAAAATATAAAATAAAATATACCTTTAAAAATTAACTTTTGCCTCCCCCAAACTAAACGTTCTAATTCCACCCTTGATGGTATGTTATAATTCTAGTATATGCACGTGGATTAAGTCTAAGCTCTTTAAGACTATTTCTTTGTTAGCCGATTTTTTTTATATATATTAATATATATTAATGCGTGTCAACGCATTAATTAAGGACGGAACCACCATAGGGTGGTCCAAAAAATAAAATAAAATATACCTTTAAAAATTAATTTTTACCTCCCCCAAACTAAACGTTCTAATTCCACCCTTGATGGTATGTTATAATTCTAGTATCTTATGCACGTGGATTAAGTCTAAGCTCTTTAAGACTATTTCCTTGTTAGCCGGTTTTTTTTATATATATTAACATATATTAATGCATGTCAACGCATTAAGGAATCGGAAGAACTGAGAATTGTCATGCTGCTATTAAGTTTTGTTTTGTTTTAGTTGTGTGTTCTATTTCCATTGGTATTCAATAAGTTGGTGAAGCTTATATATAATCACCTCAAAATTCAAATTCCTCAATGAATTCTTTAGTAAAAAAAAAAAAAAAAAAAAAAGAGTACATCTTATATTTCATTCAAGCTATTTGAATAAGACTGAAATCCATCCAAATTCTTATCTGCAAACAGTACTTCAATTTTAAATGAAGCAATAATGAAAGATAGTAAGCTTTTGCGACAATAATGAATATATAGGATCTACCTCAAAATATATATATATATATATATATAGGATCTCATGGCAGCCACAGCAGGGTCTTATAATTCCACTGTTTTCAGCAGTATTTTAGGAAACCTATGTGTCCATTTGCAAAAACAATCAAGCTCGATCTGTCCATACCGTGACATCTCTGTGTCCATGCTAGGGAGGTACCATAATATTATGAAATCCCACTTCATATTATAGTGTGACAAGAAAAGCTTGGAGTCACTCAAAAAATAAAAAACATAAAAAAAAAAAAAAAAAAAAAGTTTGAGGCCTCTCATGACCAGGATAAATGAATAGTACTCTTGCAGCCTGTCTAGCACTCTTGGAATTTTATATATATATAATTTTTTATAAAATTTAACTTAAGATTTTGGAACTACTACGCATTTAGAGAAAGAGAAATGCTAGGCTTACAAACACATTTTTCAAAAAAACGTTTACAAACTGAAGTGGTACAACATGATTGGATATGAGATAAGTTCAAATTTTGAAAAATCTAATTATGTTTTGTCACATTAGTTTGTAATTTTTTTTTGTAAAATGTGTTGTAAGCCTAGCATTTTCCTTTGAGAAAACCCTTTTAAATTTCACAAACTCTCAATTTCACCAATTAAACTTTCAATTTGATGCAATGTACCCTCATCTGTCAGATTTTAAACATTAAAAGTGATAAAATAATATTTATACCTCTAACTTTTTTATAAAATTCTAAATTTACCTTTTGTTTCAAATTATTATTTTTTTAAAAAATGAAAAATGAAAATCGAAGGGTAATTTGGTCATTTTAGTCATTTCCATTAAGGGTTGATGACTGAATTTAACGGAAGGAGACCAATTAAATCAAATTGAAAGTTTAGGAAGTTCAATTGATAATTTTGAAATTTGAGAGTTTTCTCAAAACGCATGATAGTTTATGAATCTAAAGTGATTTTTTTTTATTTTTAATATTATACCTTACCTGTTTATGGTATAAGTCATAAATAATTGTCACTTGTCAGCTCTTATAACTAGTATGCAGACAAATTGGAAAAATATTATTTGCTCAATTTAGCAAGAAAACCAATGTACTTCCATTCAAATTTCCTTTACATTTTTCTTAACCTAAAATTTTCCCACTATATATTTGTATCCGAAACAAATAAATTCTGTAATTCTAGAAAATGGAAAGCTCAAACATTATGATGAAAGCTATTATGCTCAACTCATTATTTTCGCCTTTAATTATTGATTTTTCTAGGTTGGAATATATTTGTTAGTCGTAGTTGTACCTCAATATTAAGGTAGACAATTTTTGATATGACTCATGAGCCCAATACGAAATTAACGAATTATGGTTAAAGGGACTGATCCATTGAATTAAATATGTCGGATTATGATTGACCTATATAATCTTATACACATATTTTGATATGCATAAACCTGACATACGATATTTAGGATTGATAATTTTTGTTACGATACATGGACTCAACACGAAATTAAATGGATAGAGTTGAGGGATCTGACCCGTTTAATCAAATGAGTCGACCAATTAGAGTTGACCTACCTATATAATTTTATATGACATGACTCAAACTCGATTCAAGATTCACGATTCACAAACACAAATTGTTACCCTTACTCAATAATCACCGTGCGGCTTACTAGTTATCATCACTATCAACTTGTAAGATCAATGCAGGAAAAAGAGGGAAACGAAAAGGATTCTTTTAGGCAAAAGGGTGAGACATAATTGTTCTTTTCTTAAAAGATGAGGATAATCTTGTCTCAATTTTCAGACATTTTTCATTAAATGACATTTGAAACGGAGTTGATCAATTTCCAAAAAAAGGGGGAAAAAGGGAAATTTTGGAAGTTAAAAACTCTAAAAATACAAATACATAAAAAGCACAATAATGTTAATCATATATGTTACTGGTCATGGTCAAAGTCTTCCATTGTTTTGGGGGGTTCTTTTCGCTAAGCTCATAAGTTGATTATAATGTTCTACCTGAAATGCAATCACTGTATACATGTGCTAGCCGCAACATATGCAAAAATAAAGCAAAAAAAGAAAAAGAAATATTAAACATTAATTTGTTTTTATTTAATGAATTGATTTTTAAAGATAAAAACAAAAGAAAAAACGAAAATATAAAGCAGCATCTTTCGCTCTTTTTCACGCATCAGAAAACAGATATCCGAAAAAGTTGAGTATACAGTGGATGCAATTACCGATATATATATTGTTTTCCGAGATTGTTTAATTATTTTTACTATATTCAGAAACTGGATTAATTAGCTTAAAATTAATAGTAATAAGCAAAGCATTAAGGAAGAGTCACTATCCATGAAATCAAAGGGAACACGCTTGTAAAGTTGCTCAAGCGATTATGATTAAAGTTTCACTGAGTTCTTCATTATCTGAAATGCTCGCTGCCTTGTGCGCCTCGGTTCATTCCCTTCACTGACAAAACTCTAAAGATTTTTTTTTTTTTTTTGTTACTTTCCAAAAAGATCGAAAGAAAGAGCTCTCACTTAACTTTCTTATTTCACCTCTGAACTCGGGATTACAGATTGTCTTGACAACTCGTTTTCTGCAGAGATGATCTTGTGAGAAAGCTACCTGCCTAAAAGCGTTGGGATTCCATAAATTTTCCATGCAATTCTAATCACAGCTAATCGGAGAAATGCTGTTGCTGTATTTCTTAACGTTGTTTTCATCTTACGTGGATATTGTTTTATATAAAAAAACTGATTTTTTTTTTTTTTTTTACTTTACCTGATGTATTCTGTTAAAGAAAATAATATTTACTTAAGGAGAAGAATACTTAAAGAAATCGTAGTATCTTTTCTTCTTGAGGGTGATGGGTGACTGTTGCTGGATCAAAAATCCCTCATTTTTATTTGAAATTGCGGATTCTGACGTCTTTAAAACTGCAGCTTTTTATGAGTTTTTATCTCAAGTTCTTACTCTATTTGAGTTTTCTGAAGAAGTATTTTAGTATTTCTGCAAGAGTGAAAAAAACTTTTAGGTTAAAAAATTGGGTTAAATTCATTTTATCCTTTGAAGTTTCAGAAGTTTTTCAATTCAAACTTCAATGTTTAAAAATTGGCAATGTACCCCCCTAATGTTTCAAAAATTTTCAATTCAGACCATTCGTTATTAATTTTCGTCTAATTGGACATAAATCATCACACGTGCGTCTCACGTGAAATTTTGATGCCCTTTATTCTAATTTTCGATTATGATTTTTGACGCACGTGGAATGATTTCCGTCCAAATAGACGAAAATTAGTAACGAATGGTCTAAATTAAAAAATTTTGAAATATTAAGAGGTACATTATCAATTTTTAAACATTGAGGTTCGAATTGAAAAACTTCTGAAACTTTAAAAGATAAAGTGAATTTTTCCCTAAAAAATATGTTTAATTGCCTCGTTAACAAGCTACTTTCTTAATAATGATAATTCCTAAATTACGTAAATTTAGAATCTACAAATTCAAAGAAAATTATAGAAAATCTTTATCCTTACCGATGGATCATCTTCATTGGTTAAAATACGATCGACCACTTCTAAGAGTGGTCAAACAAACTCTTACTTTGATTTTGTTTTTGTGTTTTTTTTTTTTTTTTTTATAAGGATAACGTGCCTAATTCAAAGCATTAATTTTGAGTAAATGGCATGGACTTGGATCCTTTGTGGGATAGCCTTTTTAGCTATGCAAGCAATTGGCGTACGAGCTTTGGGGTGTGGGACAATAATACGCAGGCTAATTACTGCAGATGTTTCCCACATCGGGGAAATTCATGTAAGAAACTGTCTCAAATAACTTGAAATTGTGGGATTGTTTTAATGAATTGAACGTGCATTTCGGGCCTTCTCCTTAATTTCCCAAATGAAACATGTGCCTTTGGCTCCAAACTACACAGCTTTTCTTTTGTTTTCATTTGTCGTTTAGAGGTGGACAGCTCCATTTCCTAGCCTGTATATGGCCTAAGAAGTTGCTAGAAGCTCTCTCTGTGAAGGACCACTTCTTCCCAAAAGGCTGTGGAAGGTGTATAAAGCTAATGGAAAGTAGGCTTAACTCCTGGACCACCCCCCCAAAAAAAAAAAATAAATAAATACAAAAGAAAGAAGGGAAAGTAGGTTTAAACTATACGTTTGGAAAAATGTTTTTGGTACCTCCCCCACTCTTTTATAAATAATGATAATGACATTTAAGGGCCCAATCATTTATCATTACACTTTAGCAAAAATGTATTGCAAGTAGGAGCCAAGGATTGAATAGGACCTTGACTTTCTTCTTCTTTGCCCTTTTTTTTTTTTTTTTTTTTAAGGAGGGAAAATTTTAAAAATGTTCATGAACTTTCTCTCATTTAATATTACCTTTGAGAGTTTAAAAACTCTTTGATTAAGGATATTGGACTTTCAATTTATTTCAATTATCTTATTCCGTTAAAATTTTTTGTTAAGTTTTATCAAAGTGTCCAAAATACCCTTGTTTTTATTACTATAAAATAATAAAAAATTTCAAATATATATATATATAAGAACTTCCTCCAACTCAATCTATAAAAATGACACATGTCATTTGAACATGTGAGATGCACATGTTTTTTAATAGTAGAGACAAAGTTGAAATAAATAATATTAAAAACTCATGTGCATCTCACATGTTATTAAAAAAATGGATACTAGTCATTTTTATAGACTGGGTTGAATGAAGTTCTTCCAACCCAGTTTGAAAGAAAATTCTGTCATAAAAGAAATAAATGCATAAATCTTTACAATTTTGTTAATATAGAAAATATGGGTATTTTGAGAATTTTGACAAGATTTAACAAAAAATTTGAACGGAAAGGGGTACTTTCAAAAAATTGAAAGTTCAATACGCTTAATTAAAATTTTTTGAATTTTACGGGTACTTTCAAAACCCTTGGATGTTTAGTGGGTTTTGTGATATTTTTTTAATTTATTTATTTATTTTTTATCCTAATGACTGAAGAAAAACATGGGTGCTACTTTTTTTTTTTTGGTTTTATTTAGGATTTGTTTGAGTTTGTGGTTTTAAAAGGTACAATTAAAAACAATGATTGTAAATTGTGCGATTTGAAAATGTGATTTTAAAATATGCGATTTGTTGTTAACTTGTATTACATTGTTGTGATCAAATTATTTTATTATATTATAAAACTATCGAGCCGATATAAATGATTATTGTCAAATATAGATAGAGCGTTCCAACTAATTTCTTTCATAAATCTATTAATTCTCGTTAAATTTTAAACTTTAAATTACATTTTTATTATGCTAAAATAAAACTCATTTTTTCTGAAATATTTTGCTCAAGCTCCCAAAATAAGAGATACAAATTCTGAAGATGAGGAAAAAAAAAGCCCAAAAAAATGAAAGAGCGAAGTCTACTAGGCTTCTGGCCTTCTGGGCTTACACTAATTCGTGTGAAGGAGGGCCCACGGCCCAAGAAAAGAAGGGCGACTCCCATTGGGCTTGTCAACTTTCAAGAATTTAATACGACCGAGGCAGCAACGGATCAACGGCTGCCAGCTGGTCAGGCTGTTTAACGATTTGACGCTTTTGACCCCCATCTTTCCATCTGATCTAAAAATTCAAAGATCCTTTCGTTTCGTGGGAATTCCCGATCCTTCTTTCAAACTAAACAGAACAGAGAGATCCAAACGGAGAAAACCATGAGCACTGGTCATACCCAGCATGACCAGCCGGCGAAACCATCAGAGTCCGATCCCATACACGATCCACCGCACTCCGGCGACTACGCTCCATACCCTAAGCTCGACCCTAACGACGTTGCTCCCCCTCCTCCCATTGAGAATTGGAGCCACGTGCCCATGGGCTCCCAACCGCAAACGGTGAACAGCGAAGCCAGGGCTCCGATCTCCGGCGACGCCGCCACTACGATGCCGCAGGATTCGAATCCCTATATCTCTCCTGCGCCGGTGCCGGCACCCACCTCCGTCAAGAGTGAGTACCTTCGGTTCATGGTAATTTTGTTAAGAATTTGAAGTTGGTGGTGGTGATTGTGGCGTGAATTTTTTTGAAAGTGGTTCTGGGATTTTCTGTCAGATACGATGGAGTCCGTGAAAGATGTGCTTGGGAAGTGGGGCAAGAAGGCGACCGAAGCCACCAAGAAGGCCGAGGATCTTGCTGGGAACATGTGGCAACACTGTGAGTATTATACTTTGCCCTAGACGTTTAGGTTTTCTTGTTCATTTTGTTTATGGTAATTATGAAAATGTTTCTGCTTTTAGATGGGGTGCTAATTTTGAAGTTTTTGTGCTGCCTGGTTTCGTTTTGTCGACTGCTATCATCTCTCTGTTTCTGCTTTTTGATGGGGTGCTAATTTTGAAGTTTTTGTGCTGCCTGGTTTCGTTTTGTCGACTGCTATCATCTCTCTGTTTCATGTTCTTCATTAATGGCTCGTTTATGCTTGAAATGCTGTAGAAGTTATTTTTCTGTTGTAGCAGCAATAGTAGGTGATAGTAGTGGGTTTAAGGTTTTGAAATAATTTGAAGCTTGAATCAGTGAAAACGGGTCCTAGTTTTGCTGATGCCGCTGTGGGAAGGATTGCTCAAGGAACAAAAGTTCTCACGGAAGGTGGGTATGAGAAGGTTTTTCGACAAAATTTTGAGACAGTGCCCGAGGAGAAGCTTCTGAAGTCATTTGCATGCTATCTGTCCACGTCTGCTGGACCGGTGATGGGAACTATGTATCTGTCCACAGCGAAGCTTGCGTTTTGTAGTGACACTCCGCTTTCTTATGAAGCGAGTGGACAGAAAGAATGGAGCTATTATAAGGTAAACTGACTGCTCTTTATACTTCTTGGTATTTGATTGATTGTAATTTTAATTTGTTGGTGTTAGGAGCCAGTTATTTGCGTAATGAAGTTAATGACATTATACCTATCTTTGATGATGGATTGCTAAATATATGTTTTTTTGTGATGTAAATTGATATCTTGATTTGTGATTTTCCCTGAACTATGGTGCTAGGATGATTGTTAATTAATACACATTAATTTCTAGTTGAAATAGGAGTAACCGAGTAAGTAATAAAATGATGTCAAAGCTCCTACTTTTTAGTTTGCAATGCTTGATAATTGATGCATTTTGAGTGGAACCTTTCAAGTTATATGAAAAGCTTTTAACGGCTGTTTGCCCATTTAGGTTTACTTTAGTTATCTTAGTCACAATTCATATTAGGA
>NC_081548.1:20959960-20974271 GCF_901000735.1 Corylus avellana | reverse complement strand
TTTTTTTTTTTTTTTTTTTTTTTTTTTAAGGAGGGAAAATTTTAAAAATGTTCATGAACTTTTTCCCATTTAATATTACCTTTGAGAGTTTAAAAACTCTTTGATTAAGGATATTGGACTTTCAATTTCTTTCAATTATCTTATTCCGTTAAAATTTTTCGTTAAGTTTTATCAAAGTGTCCAAAATACCCTTGTTTTTATTACTATAAAATAATAAAAATTTTCAAATATATATATATAAAAGAACTTCCTCCAATTCAATCTATAAAAATAACACGTGTCATTTGAACATATGACATGCACATGTTTTTTAATAGTAGGGACAAAGTTGAAATAAATAATATTAAAAACTCATGTGCATCCCACATGTTATTAAAAAAATGGACACATGTCATTTTTATAGACTGGGTTGAATGAAGTTCCTCCAACCCAAAAATGGACACATGTCATTTTTTGAGAATTTTGACAAGATTTAACAAAAAATTTGAACAGAAAGGGGTACTTTCAAAAAATTGAAAGTTCAATACTCTTAATTGAATTTTTTTGAATTTTAGGGATACTTTCAAAACGTGTGGATGTTTAGTGGGTTTTGTGATTTTTTTTTAAAATTTTTTTTAATTAATTAATTTATTTTTTATCCTAATGACTGAAGAAAAACATGGGTGCTACTTTTTTTTTTTTTTTTTGGTTTTATTTAGGGTTTGTTTGAGTTTGTGGTTTTAAAAAGTACAATTAAAAAAAATAATTTTAAATTGTGGGATTTGAAAACGTGATTTTAAAATATGCGATTTGTTGTTAACTTGTATTACATAGTTGTGATCAAATTATTTTATTATATTATAAAACTATAGAGCCGATATAAATGATTATGTAAAATATAGATAGAGCGTTCCAACTAATTTCTTTCATAAATCTATTAATTATCGTTAAATTTTAAATTTTAAATTACATTTTTATTATGCTAAAATAAAACTCAATTTTTCTGAAATATTTTGCTCAAACTCCCAAAATAAGAGATACAAATTCTGAAGATAAGGAAAAAAAAAGCCCAAAAAAATGAAAGAGCGAAGTCTACTAGGCTTCTGGCCTTCTGGGCTTACACTAATTCGTGTGAAGGAGGGCCCACGGCCCAAGAAAAGAAGGGCGACTCCCATTGGGCTTGTCAACTTTCAAGAATTTAATACGACCGAGGCAGCAACGGATCAACGGCTGCCAGCTGGTCAGGCTGTTTAACGATTTGACGCTTTTGACCCCCATCTTTCCATCTGATCTAAAAATTCAAAGATCCTTTCGTTTCGTGGGAATTCCCGATCCTTCTTTCAAACTAAACAGAACAGAGAGATCCAAACGGAGAAAACCATGAGCACTGGTCATACCCAGCATGACCAGCCGGCGAAACCATCAGAGTCCGATCCCATACACGATCCACCGCACTCCGGCGACTACGCTCCATACCCTAAGCTCGACCCTAACGACGTTGCTCCCCCTCCTCCCATTGAGAATTGGAGCCACGTGCCCATGGGCTCCCAACCGCAAACGGTGAACAGCGAAGCCAGGGCTCCGATCTCCGGCGACGCCGCCACTACGATGCCGCAGGATTCGAATCCCTATATCTCTCCTGCGCCGGTGCCGGCACCCACCTCCGTCAAGAGTGAGTACCTTCGGTTCATGGTAATTTTGTTAAGAATTTGAAGTTGGTGGTGGTGATTGTGGCGTGAATTTTTTTGAAAGTGGTTCTGGGATTTTCTGTCAGATACGATGGAGTCCGTGAAAGATGTGCTTGGGAAGTGGGGCAAGAAGGCGACCGAAGCCACCAAGAAGGCCGAGGATCTTGCTGGGAACATGTGGCAACACTGTGAGTATTATACTTTGCCCTAGACGTTTAGGTTTTCTTGTTCATTTTGTTTATGGTAATTATGAAAATGTTTCTGCTCTTAGATGGGGTGCTGATTTTGAAGTTTTTGTGCTGCCTGGTTTCGTTTTGTCGACTGCTATCATCTCTCTGTTTCTGCTTTTTGATGGGGTGCTAATTTTGAAGTTTTTGTGCTGCTTGGTTTCGTTTTGTCGACTGCTATCATCTCTCTGTTTCATGTTCTTCATTCATGGCTCGTTTATGCTTGAAATGCTGTAAAAGTGATTTTTCTGTTGTAGCAGCAATAGTAGGTGATAGTAGTGGGTTTAAGGTTTTGAAATAATTTGAAGCTTGATAATGTCTTCTTATCAAGTTTCTTGAATCAGTGAAAACGGGTCCTAGTTTTACCGATGCTGCTGTGGGAAGGATTGCTCAAGGAACAAAAGTTCTCACGGAAGGTGGGTATGAGAAGGTTTTTCGACAAAATTTTGAGACAGTGCCCGAGGAGAAGCTTCTGAAGTCATTTGCATGCTATCTGTCCACTTCTGCTGGACCGGTGATGGGAACTATGTATCTGTCCACAGCGAAGCTTGCGTTTTGTAGTGACACTCCGCTTTCTTATGAAGCGAGTGGCCAGAAAGAATGGAGCTATTATAAGGTAAACTGACTGCTCTTTATACTTCTTGGTATTTGATTGATTGTAATCTTAATTTGTTGGTGTTAGGAGCCAGTTATTTGCGTAATGAAGTTAATGACATTATACCTATCTTTGATGATGGATTGCTAAATATATGTTTTTTTGTGATGTAAATTGATATCTTGATTTGCAATTTTCCCTGAACTATGGTGCTAGGATGATTGTTAATTAATACACATTAATTTCTAGTTGAAATAGGAGTAAGTAATAAAATGATGTCAAAGCTCCTACTTTTTAGTTTGCAATGCTTGATAATTGATGCATTTTGAGTGGAACCTTTCAAGTTATATGAGAAGCTTTTAACGGCTGTTTGCCCATTTAGGTTTACTTTAGTTATCTCAGTCACAATTCATATTAGAAAATTACTGGATTTGTGGTTAAGGTTCAATATTTTGTACAAGACTTAAAGTTTTGTCCATAGTGGTTTTTTTTTTTCCACTTTCCCCCCCTCCCTTTTGTTGCCTTTTTCCTTTTGGAATATATATATATATATATTAGGGAAATGTATTTAATTGTACACTGAATTGAATTATATTTCGTGGTTCTGCTTGAAAAGGTGATAATTTGTTCCCATGGAAGGGGCATACATGTTGTCAGACTATAAAATTTTCTCCGATTATATCTTTAGTGATATATACTTGTTGTGAGGAAAGGAGGAAATAAGATTTGCCCCAAATTTTTCCACATAAAGGATTCATAAGTAAGCTATAGAAGGCTCAAAGTTTGCTTTTATAATGCCAAAGGATGACATGCCTGTCTTAGATGTGAAAACGCTGAACCTACAACCCTGTAGAGGTTTCAGGATAACAATTACGTTTAAACAAGAGAAAGCAGAATTTTCAAATAGAACAACTATAAGTTATGACATTGCAATGCCTCAGAAAGCCTGATTTAGTTTGATAGATAATGCTAGGTAAGCTATTGATGTGCACCAAAATGACGAAAACAATGTGAATATCATAATGAGGGAAGAAGTAAAACTTAGAAATGAAATTGCAGAAGTTATTTTGACATGTAATTTGAAGCTGTGCTCCTTTACCTTTTGGCTTGTGTGCTCTTTTAAGACAATCGAAGAGAGAGAGGTGGTGGATGGAGATACATTGGATTTGCTGAATATATGAAGGTTACCAAGGGCATCAATGATAGGAAAGTAATGCATGCTGTTTGTGAGAAGGTAGATCCATTTGGCCTCATTATCCATCCCGAAGTAATGAACCTAAGCATATAACACAATGATTTTTATTGAATATCCTGAGGATTAATCGGGCTCACAGATGATTCAGTGAAAAGTGTATTGAGACACTCTTGCGACCTGTGCTCTGCAATAGCACGTCAATCTTCTGCCGTACTGGTTTCCATAATTTTGGTCAATCTGCCAATGATTAGATCTAGAATGGAGTTTACAAATTTTATTCACTCCTCCTTTTAGGAAGCAATTATGTATGTTTTGTTTGTGTAGTTTTTGTATACCAAGTTTTAGGGCTTTCATTCATTGAGTTTCTCTTCAATTGGTTAATGATATTGGCGTGCATGCTTTCTCTTGTGCATAAAACAGGTGGTTATTCCATTACATCAGTTGAGGGCAGTGAATCCATCAACAAGCAAAGTCAAGCCAGAGGAAAAGTACATATAGGTTATCTCTGTCGACAACCATGAATTTTGGTTTCTGGGCTTTGTAAACTATGATAGTGCAGTGAAAAATCTTCTAGGAGCACTGCAGCCCCACAGCTTATGATGCACAAAGGCCGTTGACCATGCCAGTAGGAGCATCAAATCGCGAACAAGTTGATGTAGATAAAATATTTGCTCCGAATATCGGAAATCTAAGCAAAAATATGTATTTTGTATGCTTGTGGGTATTCCTTCTTGTTGGAACTCATTCTTTATGATCATATCTCTGCGACATATTTGGTGTGGTGATGGGTATAGTGAATCTGTTAAGTTGTTATAAGTTACATTTTTTTTTTTTTTTAATTTTATTTCATACCCTTTTTTAGAGTAATAAATTATTAAGTTTGTGGTGAAGGTGACTAAGATTGTAATATTACATTTTTTATTAAGTTTATTTCACATGTCCAACATTCTTCATTTTTAATTATTATAGTTTTGTTTCTTGGGTGATTATTATGAACAATGTACGCACTTATTATTTCACTCACCCTTTGGCCTTCTAGTCTGTTCATTGTGCTGGTTGGATTACATTTAGGAAAATTTTGCAATTATGAGGATCCTGAAGTGTGTGATGCATTTTTCATCATTCACAGTTGTGCATAGTTCCACCACTCTGGGAACATGGACAAAAGGGAAGGATTTTGATTAGATCTGCATTTGAACATAGCCATTAGCCATACATGAAAATTATTGAAAGCTACAGGTTCGGTTTGAGTTAGTCACAATGTGGCTCGTTTTTAGCTGTGTATCACAACGAACGGTTAAGATTGAGCGAATTGCAGGTTTCTCGAATTCGGGATCGAACTCAAAAAGCCTATTTTACACCACAAATAGGAGCACAATTTGGTATGTGTTGGGCACCCATAGACATTGACATGCCTATAAGCCCATGTTACACCGAGTGGAGGCACGGATGGAGACAGAAACAAAACATTGCATAAGCCCCAGGGAGGAGCAAAAATATCGTCCCCTGGGGGAAAAGTCAGGCAGTAAAAACCCTAATTTCGAACCAGTATCAGGATCTTCACATATTTTACTATTATTATAAATAGTCCTTTGGACCAATCTTGGTTCTTCCACATTATATGAAACGTGTGACTGGCCCATATTTCTGTCGAAAATGAAGACGCACTGAAGCATCAAGTAGGGCCACGACCAAATTAGAAAAGGTGTCCAGCAGGGCCCATACTTGCCAGCAAAATAGAAAGCTAAGAATGCAGCGCCCGCGCCCAATAGTATTTTTGGTTGTCCGATCACTTATGAGATTAAATAATTTTAACAGCTAATTGTCATAAATTTTAAGAGCCGGGAAAACTCGTCGTAATAAACCGGAGGAGATAAGACTCTCAAAATCACAGCAATCTTTAGGAATTAAGGTCAATTAATTAGGTTGTATGAAGGATCAGAGTGTATTTACGATTTCTTACTTTGGACTTAAGCGTGGAAGGTGCACAAATAAAGCTGAAAAGCTATTGTGGCCTAGCTATTTTTATGATGATAATAGATGTAACATTCCAATCTTAGGAAGTGCCGCATAGCTGAGGGGGAGGGGGAGAACCTCCTCTCTTTCCTTGATTCCCCCCTCCCTTCCCCATTTTCTTTCTCCCCCTCTTTTCTCCGATCTGTGTTTCTTTTTTTTTTTTCGTGTTTGTTTTTGGATTTCGCTTTCTTTTCCCTGTTGTTGTTCTTTGTTTGCTTGTTTATTTTTTCTTGCTAGGTGTTTGTTTGGGCACACTTTGTAGGTGCCGCTCATGGGGATTCACTCAAACTTCCCCCCAATTCTTTAAGTGCGCCGCCAATCTCCTCCTCACCAGCTTTGCCGTCTACTGTCTTCTGCTGGGTCTTTTCATGTGTCCCCACCGCGATGTGCTTCCAATGTCACCTACGCATCGGTTTCCAGCAAGCACGCGATCGGCTTTTCTTCCGGTTGCTGTCATCCACCTAGTGTGCTCCTATTTTTAAATTTTTAGTTGTATTGCTTTGATTTTTCCTGTATTTTTCTTGTTTTTCTTGCTGCTTGTAATAAGGTCATGTCCTCTCTCTTGATCTACTCGCTTGTTATTTTGGTCCAAACCCCTAGGGTTGTAGATGTGAACGATATCCTGATTTTCGGGTTAAGGAGGATGTGTGTCGGCATGGGGTCCTTTTGATCTCAGGGTCGAGGAATAAGAGCTACCTATGCATTAGTTTGTGTCTGCCTAGCGCAGATCTGTTATTCCAACTGAAGATTAGTTATAGGTTAGCGGATGTTTGTCGTCTTTGATGTGTAATCTTTTAGTTACGACTTTGATCTTTTAACTTCGGCTATGATATTTCAGAACGTTATGTTCTGTGATTATAAGAGTTTTAATACTCTTGATTCCTCTATTAATGAGATAAGAATGATTTTCCTTCAAAAAAAAAAACATTCAAATCTTAGATTAAACTAACCTAATTAAATTGAACACACGTCATTAATATATATACATATGCTAGTTAATTTTATTAATAATGGTAGTATTGAAAATAAGTATTCAGAACATTTTAAGCACCCACATTTATTCATTAGCATGTGAGAAACATGTGTTTTTTTATTAACATGTATTTCCCATATATTTTTAGGAACACGTGGGCTTCTCACATGTTTTAGGAACATATGTCCCTTAATTAGATTGGTTTATATGAATTAGCTAATTTTTGTCAATTTGGAATAATGCCAAAATTTGTGGAAGGGACACTTTCTCCTAAAAGTATACATTGTATGAAGAGGTTTAATCTCGACCATTTATTTAATCTTAAAGGTCGAATTGTAATTGAGTAATTGTTGAAAGAGACGGTGAAAGCACACGTTCTTGCGAAAACAACTATTTGAAAATTGGTTTTGAATGTATTATTTTCTATTTCTTTTTAATTTAGTTTTTGGCATGTATCTTGTATTTATAAATTGGAAAAACTAAACTTAATCGGTTGGGACCACGCCTTATGACGCGGAGATCACTAGTTCGAATTCCGCTTTCCCTCTCATGTGCGGACATGTTAAAAATAAAAAAATAAAAACCTCAAGTGCAACATTCCCTTAAACTTTAAAAAGAAGGAATTGATCCCCAAACTATTTTTAGCCCTTTTCAATTAGCCGCCTGCAGTTAAAATTTTCTATTATCTTTGACCGACAATTTCATGAAATGTCTATTATATCCCTGTGAGATGTATGAAAGTACAAATATACCCTTGAATTATTTATTTTTGTAACCATAAAAAATAAAAAAAATAAAAAAAACTCCTCAACAGTGACCTACCCATGGAGGAGACCCAGCCCGTGAGACCCAGGGCTCCACAACCCCACTGGTCATTGACCGTACCTAAAAAACTTCCTTCGTAGAAGATATGTTTTAAAATCACTTAAAAAAAAAAAAAAAAAAATCGAAGCTAATCAATACCCATAAAAATTAAAATCTTATCCATATATCTATCTATGAAGCAACCCACAATATAATGGGTGAAACGATGATAAATTACCTTCTGTGATCACTGACATTCACCACAAGACCCCCAACAACGAACACAAGATAATGGCTCCCTCCTGCTGTTAAATCACAACTTTTTCAAAAGCTTTAAGTTTATGACATACGTGTCACAATATTATTAGCTGCATTTAAGCACTTATTCGTTTTATTTTTTATTTTTTATTTTTATTTGATGAAGGAGTAACTTTCATTAACCCAATAACTAAACACTTTACGAAAGAAAAGGTAAAACACTTAGCTAAAGCTGAAAACATCTATACAAGCAAAAAGAAAAACTCTACAAGATTAAACCAGTATCCCACCTATACTCCAAACATTACAAAGAATATCATTTTTTCTAGTCTTTTTAAATCTACCTTTTGTAGCAAGCTCTAATTACCCGTGAAAGGCTCAGTCACTTTTTAATCAAGCTTTAATAAGTATTGTTCATTCACTATATATTTTGGGTTAAAATGATAAAACTAAAAAGTAAAAATTTTAGCCGCCTTCGCTAAATTGTCTCGCTAAAATAACTAAAAACTAATTTTGATTAGGCCGGCTAGAAAGAATGCTCTAAAAAGAGACAGTATATCATGAGTACATGAGATGTAATGTCAAAATGTCAATCACATTGAGGAGGGGAGCCCACATGTCTTAGTGCAACAGAATAAAGCAGCAACGTCGTGTGGTGAAATCTTGCTTTGAGATCTCATTTTTCCGACACCAACAACAATCACTCACTTACACTATTTATTCCTTACTTGACTTTCTCCAACATCAACATCTCCCACTATTTATTTTCACTCTCTCACCATTTTATATATAGATTGGTTTTGTTTGACGAGTTTGGTTTACCACAGTGAAAAAATTATTGATTTTTTTTTTTTACAAGATTGGGAAAAAGTACGTATTGTACTGAATTTTTTAGTCGGGCAATTTTTACCATTAGTTATTTTATAGAAAGTGAGCCAAACTATTGTTTAATACACTTGCATTAACCTCTAATACACTTGCGGATATGTCAAAAAAAAAAAAAAATACACCTACATTAAAGGAGTTGAAGAAGTCGGGGTTAATGATAAGTTGATAACGCAACTTTCACGTCCAAATTAAAAAACAAAAATTGCATTAAATTGTCATAAAAGAATAAATTATGGGTCGACATTATTAACCTTGAAAGCTTTGTTTCTTGTTGGTTATATTAATTTGTGTTAAAAATTGTCCCAATAATTATGTTCTATTTTTGGGGGTTTAATTTCTTGATATATATGGGTGGAAGGTACTTTCCTGATCAAATAAATAGTTTATTATGTCTTCCTTAATTATGACAAAAATAATATGCATGGTGTTTCTTATCTACCAGGAAATAGGAGTTGATGAGGACTATATATATATAAATCAATTATTAATTGCTTATAAATACTTAATAACTTCGGTTGAAGTGAGGGCTTCGGCACAAGATGATCTTCCCATGCATGTAATTAAAAGAATCATGTGATTAAGAGAAGGTTCTTTGAAGACCGCAGAGTTGGTTTGGAAAATGTCAAGTAAATTTAATTAGGTGTATTAAAATTTTGAAAAATTGAATACCAAGCCTGTTGACATTTTAGTTTTTGAGGTGGGATTTGGATAATTAACTGATTGGCTTGTATTCTACAACATTTTTAAGTGTGGTTTGTGAGATTTAGTTTCCGTTAACGGTGAGAATCAATTTTTTTGTCACGGACCATTAGTAACGTGTATATGGTGTTAAACGTTTAGTTTCAAAATGTGCAAGTTTTAAAACATAGCCAGCATTCTTGTTTGATAAATCTCTCCCTACTTCTTTCTCCTTTCTACCCAAAAATAAAATAAAATAAAGCATTACCAAATTACTTTCTTAACTTTCCACTCAAAAAAACTAAAAACTCATTTCATACTATTTTGTTAAAAGAGTTTGAAATCTACATTCTTGATAGTGATTTTGGTTGATACTTGCCATCAATGTAGGGCACAGCTTGTTTGTATGAATGTCTCTATTTTCTTGTTTTACTTACATAAGTTTCCGTTGGTCTCAGTTCCGACAGATTGATGTCAGAACTTTCAGTGTCACATTAAAAAGCACAAACTGGGTGGATAAAAGTAAAACCCTCACAAACTAGTAAAAAAGAAAAAGAAAAAAAAAAAAGAAGAAGGTAAAATAGGCCAGTTAACTGAGGAAGACGAGGAACTGGAAGCATAGGATTCAAAGGAAAGCATGAGAGAAATAAAGCGAAGAGAGGACAGAGAAATCAGAGGTTCTGGCGCAAAGACAGATGAGAAAAAACACAGGGAAATAATAGAGAGGACGAGAAATGGCCCAATCCACTAAATACACCTTACATCTGTACTCCGCTACATCTGTCCCTCTGACTCTTATTAATTTCTGATTTTTTTAAACTCCAAGTGTCCAGAAGGAAAGAAAGCTAATGGAGGTTGAATAAAGTTAATAAGAGAGAGAGAGAGAGAGAGAGAGAGTAAAAGCTGAAGCGGTGAGATGGAGGGGATGAAGGAGAAGATGACAGGTGTAAATAGGACACATAAAAACTGCAGCTTTTTGCATTGCATGCAACACACGTTTGATGATGATGATCACATGGGAAACATGCATACATGCATACAACTCAGTGCAATGTGAATTTTGGAACTCTAATCACATGCTTAATTAATTAAGCTCTTATCAAAAGAGATCAAGTTAGAATTAATTGAAGCTAAAAAAAAAATAAAAACAAGAATTAATAATGATGGGAAAGAAAGAAGTTTCAACCCTAGCTTGTTAGATCGATATCCATTCAATTTACAGCACGATTTTTCATTAATTCCACACTCCCATGAACGTGGAACCAAATTAGGGTTTCTTACCAAGAGTTTGCTTGTTGTTGTGCATCCAAACCTTTAGGACATGTCGTTTGATGCCGTTGTCGGTACAAAATTGTTCCACCGCCGCCTCATCGTGCTTCTGGATCCGCCACCCGACACTCTCCGCGAAAGCAAGCATCTTGTCCTTCTGCTCTTGGCTAAACTTTGTCCTATACCTCTTCTTTAGACCGGAACTCCCGCCGCCGCCGCCGCCGCCGCTGCTACTCGGGTTAGACATGTCCTCGCCCTCACGGCTGTGGCCCCCGCCTCCTCCCCCGCCGCCTCCCGAGGCTGCGGGCAAAGCCAACGGCTTATTCAAGTGAAAGTGGTGGTACCCGGCCTGCTGAGGTGGCTGTGCGGAGCGATAGTAGGATGAGAATTGGCGGTACAACAAGGGCTCTGATGATCCGTTGTTCTCCTTGCGGTGGAAATTGCGGTGGCAGCCGCAAGCGGCGCACTTTAGGGCGTCGAGGGTTCCTTCCTCTCCGGCTGCCATGAACTCCCCGCAGCCGTCCACGGCGTGGCCGCCTATGCTGACCGCGTGGTTCTTCAGGCATTCTCTGTACCTGAACGACGTCGTGCTCCCGCCGGATTTCGTTGACTCGCCGCGGTTGGACCCCATTTTGGGCCTTGCTGAGTTGCTCACCGACTCATACCCCGGCGGCGGAGTGGGAATCTCCATCATATCTTCCTCTTGCTCTTCGTGGTCGTCGAATTCCATTTTCTCTGTGATGGGGGAAGATCTATACCGAGAAAATCGATCAACAAGCACTCGCCGGAGATTAAATTTTATTTTATTTTTTCAAAAAAAAAATAAGCTTACTTTATATATATTTTTTTACATATGATGATTACTGATTTATTTCTATCTAAGCTTGTAAGCAGAAAGGAAGAGGAGGAGATAAGGAAGGTAGGGAGAGTGTGGTCATCAATTTCCTGCAGGAAAGAGGTGTCTTTACTCGAAGAAAGGCTTTCTGATGCTTTCCATTTTGTCCAAAATTTATTAATCTCTCTTTTTACCATCACCCATCAAAATAAATAAATTTAGTCAATAATTATTTTTTTTTACCCTTTTAATTACATTGACACGTGTTAGTAAATTAAAAAAAAAATACAAAAGAGTTATAAATCAATTTTTTTTATTATAACTGGTAAATTTAATTTCCGCTTCTACTTGGCTTTTTAATTTTTTGTTTTTAAAGTAATACAATCAAATAAATATCTTACAAAACTGATGTTTTAGGGTTCAATATTTATTGATTTTTATTTTTTTTATTTTAGGGATGGCTAATTCAATGGTTACTATACTTTATCATGCATGTTAGTTTCGTGAAATATTTGTGTGATATATAGTATTATTTTTTCTTCTTTGGTGTAGTATATAATTGCCTAGTTTTGCCTTTACAAAATTGAGAATTTCATTTGCTTGCCAAAAGAATCTAAGAACAAATGCGAGTATTCAAAGAAATGACTTATACAATTGAGTACTTTCGGAGAAAATTATAATGACGGGTCAATTTTGGAGAATATTTAAAATCCAGTCCAATATTTGAATATTTCAAAGGTATAGAGGATATTTAGAGTCAAATATTTCGGGTGCCACTCCCCTTTAATTGGGAGCCTCCATTTTCTCTAATTTTTAAATAGAGGAAGCTACCTTTTAAAAGAAAATATCTAAGGGCTTAAATATTGCCACCTAGCTCACTTAGTCTCTTAAAAAAATGTTAACGTTAACGTTAACTAACATTAACTAATTTGTCTTTTAGTCATTCCTTTTCGAACCCTTTGGCTTCTGCCAACCGTTCCCTCGTGAATTAACCTTTCTATATATATATATATATATAATTCTTGGGCACTGTAGATGCATGCAACACCCGATTTAATTAAAGGAAAATATAAATAAAATATTGAAATACAGATATGGTATGCTTCACTGCTATAATAAAATCAAGCGTAAAGCTTTAGAAATTCGCGCGGCTCCAAAAAACTTGGAAAACAAATTCGAATGGCGACCTGCAACACCAAGCAGCTTGAGAAAAAGATCAGCAGTTTGTAGTTGGGGTTGGATTCTGGCAGTTGCTGTGTATGGTTGTGTTTTCTTGTTATGGTTGTCGAGCTGCTTGGTGTGTAATGGGCTCTTTGTTGTTATAAGGTATTCATTCATAAATAAAAAATAAAAATAAAAAAATTAACGGTTTAGACTAGATGAGACGATATCAAACAACCACATTCGAACGAAAAATGTGTCATTCGAATTGAGGGTATATCCACCTGGCATCATGATATCACATGCATGTTGGCAAATGATCAACACCTCATATTTAATCACATGTCGGAACGATTGATTTGACGCATGTTTAAACATCATGTGACCGACGTTCGAATAAGGATAAACTAGAGGGAATCTTCACGTGCCAATTAGTGTACGGTGATACATACGTGGCATTGATATTGGAGAGCTTAGATATTTTGATTCTAATGTAGCATCGCTCAACCGTTCGAACAGGAGCGTGCATGTAACTACGAAATGTTTTATATTTAAAGGCTCAAACTATGAAGAGAAACGTTACAAAAGCTTTTGCTTTGAATGCATAGAGAGGCCATTGATAGTGAGTTTTGACAAATCATAGATTTATAATCTATTTTAATCAAACAAAAAAAGTGCTCGTTTTAATTAAAGCAGTCTGTTATATATAGATACTTTGCTACTGTTTTAACATAAAAGGAAACAAAATTTTGGAGTCTATAGTTTCCATGCATGAATATTATTAATTAATGCATGGAAATGATTGAGTGTTAGTTTGGGGATTTGAGATTAATCATTTTTAAATTTTAAATGTAATGATAATTTAAAAAAGTAAGAATGAGGGTAGGATATTTTGTTTGTTCTCTTTATTAAGGTAGTTTGTTCTGGTCGCGTAGGAGGGAGGGGGAGGGAGAAAAAGGAGAAAGAAATGCGGGGAAAGGGAAACAAGCAAGGCGACAAGACGAGGAAAGGAGTGGAGAAGGGGATCTAATCTTGATTTCCATATCCTTTGCTTTTTGGCAGCCTTTCTCATTCCTACTTATTTTTTTTCTTCTCTATTGCAAGGATTGCGTTTGATGTTATTCGCCACACCTGACCCACCCACCTTTGTGGGGACCTTTATCCAGGCATTTCATGGGCCCATTTTAGACTGGGTTTTTTTTTTTTAATTTAAATTATATGAATATGGCATTTTCATGATTTCCATTTTAACTTAATTACCATGAAGATTCAATATATAGCAGTTTCTGATATCATCATATCAGTATCACTCAACCAAACATTTTATGTTTTTTTACTGTACAAATTCAATAATTTTTTTTTCTTTCATCTTCATTCTATTAGAAGAGATCCAGAGTGTAAAGCTCTTCCAGAGAAACATAACCAAAAGCTATGAAAAGTATAATATCGTAGATACACTGAAAATTTAACAATAAAAAACGTATCTACCTCCTCCGATTCAACGTATGGGCACACATCATTTAAGGGGTAGATCTGTTATGGGAAGACTAGATCTAAATACATGGGTATGTCTTATCCCTAAAGAAACAAGTTTTATTGACCCGGCTGTGAGACAAACCCCTCACACCGAAACTATCACTTATCAGCTCAAAGGCTAAGATAACACAACAAAACAAAGAAAACTAACATCAATGGCAAGATCTAGCAAGAAAATGGCAAAGGAAACCTGGCGCGTGAGATCCACA
>NC_081548.1:20950024-20959860 GCF_901000735.1 Corylus avellana | reverse complement strand
TGGACCCCATTTTGGGCCTTGCTGAGTTGCTCACCGACTCATACCCCGGCGGCGGAGTGGGAATCTCCATCATATCTTCCTCTTGCTCTTCGTGGTCGTCGAATTCCATTTTCTCTGTGATGGGGGAAGATCTATACCGAGAAAATCGATCAACAAGCACTCGCCGGAGATTAAATTTTATTTTATTTTTTCAAAAAAAAAATAAGCTTACTTTATATATATTTTTTTACATATGATGATTACTGATTTATTTCTATCTAAGCTTGTAAGCAGAAAGGAAGAGGAGGAGATAAGGAAGGTAGGGAGAGTGTGGTCATCAATTTCCTGCAGGAAAGAGGTGTCTTTACTCGAAGAAAGGCTTTCTGATGCTTTCCATTTTGTCCAAAATTTATTAATCTCTCTTTTTACCATCACCCATCAAAATAAATAAATTTAGTCAATAATTATTTTTTTTTACCCTTTTAATTACATTGACACGTGTTAGTAAATTAAAAAAAAAATACAAAAGAGTTATAAATCAATTTTTTTTATTATAACTGGTAAATTTAATTTCCGCTTCTACTTGGCTTTTTAATTTTTTGTTTTTAAAGTAATACAATCAAATAAATATCTTACAAAACTGATGTTTTAGGGTTCAATATTTATTGATTTTTATTTTTTTTATTTTAGGGATGGCTAATTCAATGGTTACTATACTTTATCATGCATGTTAGTTTCGTGAAATATTTGTGTGATATATAGTATTATTTTTTCTTCTTTGGTGTAGTATATAATTGCCTAGTTTTGCCTTTACAAAATTGAGAATTTCATTTGCTTGCCAAAAGAATCTAAGAACAAATGCGAGTATTCAAAGAAATGACTTATACAATTGAGTACTTTCGGAGAAAATTATAATGACGGGTCAATTTTGGAGAATATTTAAAATCCAGTCCAATATTTGAATATTTCAAAGGTATAGAGGATATTTAGAGTCAAATATTTCGGGTGCCACTCCCCTTTAATTGGGAGCCTCCATTTTCTCTAATTTTTAAATAGAGGAAGCTACCTTTTAAAAGAAAATATCTAAGGGCTTAAATATTGCCACCTAGCTCACTTAGTCTCTTAAAAAAATGTTAACGTTAACGTTAACTAACATTAACTAATTTGTCTTTTAGTCATTCCTTTTCGAACCCTTTGGCTTCTGCCAACCGTTCCCTCGTGAATTAACCTTTCTATATATATATATATATATAATTCTTGGGCACTGTAGATGCATGCAACACCCGATTTAATTAAAGGAAAATATAAATAAAATATTGAAATACAGATATGGTATGCTTCACTGCTATAATAAAATCAAGCGTAAAGCTTTAGAAATTCGCGCGGCTCCAAAAAACTTGGAAAACAAATTCGAATGGCGACCTGCAACACCAAGCAGCTTGAGAAAAAGATCAGCAGTTTGTAGTTGGGGTTGGATTCTGGCAGTTGCTGTGTATGGTTGTGTTTTCTTGTTATGGTTGTCGAGCTGCTTGGTGTGTAATGGGCTCTTTGTTGTTATAAGGTATTCATTCATAAATAAATAAAAAAAAATAAAAAAAAAATTAACGGTTTAGACTAAATGAGACGATATCAAACAACCACATTCGAACGAAAAATGTGTCATTCGAATTGAGGGTATATCCACCTGGCATCATGATATCACATGCATGTTGGCAAATGATCAACACCTCATATTTAATCACATGTCGGAATGATTGATTTGACGCATGTTTAAACATCATGTGACCGACGTTCGAAGAAGGATAAACTAGAGGGAATCTTCACGTGCCAATTAGTGTACGGTGATACATACGTGGCATTGATATTGGAGAGCTTAGATATTTTGATTCTAATGTAGCATCGTTCAACCGTTCGAACAGGAGCGTGCATGTAACTACGAAATGTTTTCTATTTAAAGGCTCAAACTATGAAGAGAAACGTTACAAAAGCTTTTGCTTTGAATGCATAGAGAGGCCATTGATAGTGAGTTTTGACAAATCATAGATTTATAATCTATTTTAATCAAACAAAAAAAAGTGCTCGTTTTAATTAAAGCAGTCTGTTATATATAGATACTTTGCTACTGTTTTAACATAAAAGGAAACAAAATTTTAGAGTCTATAGTTTCCATGCATGAATATTATTAATTAATGCATGGAAATGATTGAGTGTTAGTTTGGGGATTTGAGATTAATCATTTTTAAATTTTAAATGTAATGATAATTTAAAAAAGTAAGAACGAAAGGGTAGGATATTTTGTTTGTTCTCTTTATTAAGGTAGTTTGTTCTGGTCGCGTAGGAGGGAGGGGGAGGGAGAAAAAGGAGAAAGAAATGCGGGGAAAGGGAAACAAGCAAGGCGACAAGACGAGGAAAGGAGTGGAGAAGGGGATCTAATCTTGATTTCCATATCCTTTGCTTTTTGGCAGCCTTTCTCATTCCTACTTATTTTTTTTCTTCTCTATTGCAAGGATTGCGTTTGATGTTATTCGCCACACCTGACCCACCCACCTTTGTGGGGACCTTTATCCAGGCATTTCATGGGCCCATTTTAGACTGGGTTTTTTTTTTTTAATTTAAATTATATGAATATGGCATTTTCATGATTTCCATTTTAACTTAATTACCATGAAGATTCAATATATAGCAGTTTCTGATATCATCATATCAGTATCACTCAACCAAACATTTTATGTTTTTTTACTGTACAAATTCAATAATTTTTTTTTCTTTCATCTTCATTCTATTAGAAGAGATCCAGAGTGTAAAGCTCTTCCAGAGAAACATAACCAAAAGCTATGAAAAGTACAATATCGTAGATACACTGAAAATTTAACAATAAAAAACGTATCTACCTCCTCCGATTCAACGTATGGGCACACATCATTTAAGGGGTAGATCTGTTATGGGAAGACTAGATCTAAATACATGGGTATGTCTTATCCCTAAAGAAACAAGTTTTATTGACCCGGCTGTGAGACAAACCCCTCACACCGAAACTATCACTTATCAGCTCAAAGGCTAAGATAACACAACAAAACAAAGAAAACTAACATCAATGGCAAGATCTAGCAAGAAAATGGCAAAGGAAACCTGGCGCGTGAGGCTCACACGCAAACCGCGTGAGATCCACACGATCTACACTTCGGCTCGCATGAACCACATCCCGCGCATGCCAAAAAGAAGAGAGAAAAGTCTGGTGTCTACAGGGCACAGTGGCACTGGGTAGAAGCGTGTAGTGGCGTGTACATGCTTGGGCCAGCGGCAAAAGAGTAGATCGGCAATACAAGGAGCCGATCTAAGTTTCCAAGCAAAATATTGACGAAACCCAAGCGCGAGGAGAAGCCAAAAGACGAGGTGGAAGGGACGGCTGCTACTGCATGTTGCTGAATCTGGACGCTGCTGCTGGTTCCAAAATCAAACCATAACAAAGAAAAGGAAAAGAAAAACAAAAAAAAAAAAAGGGAGGAGGGAGGTATGGATGGATTTATGGAAAATCCATCCCTCCCCCCTTCGGTGTCTCACTGGAGAGAGATATTACTCTTCACACTTATGTTACATGTGAATATTGCGTGTGTAATGCTATATACTCAATTCTTATTCTACTGGATTGATATGACAGTGTCCATCAACCATTGGATCAACCTCTACTAAAAAAAAAAAAAAGAGTATTTAAAATCACTCAAAATAAATGTGAGTATACAAATCTAGCTAAACAAAAGTTTATTTAAATTTAGCCAAAATATCACTTTTTTCTATTTTAGTTATCAACTTTTTTAAATTACTTACATACGATTCAACATTTTAACTATCAACTTTTAATATTTTATTGAAATTTTATTATTTTTTATTCTTTATATAGTACTACGAGAAATGAGAGAAATTTAAACGATTTTTAATTAGAGGAGAGAGGATGCGTAATGATTTTTTTATTAATAAAATTATACATTGTTGAACTATGGTGCTCAACAAAGTTGTTGACCAAGTTATTGAGCACCGTAACTCCTCAGCAAACTCTTAGGTAGTTGCTAAGCCGAATGGAGAATGATTTTAGCACTATGGCTCAACAAAATAGCTAAAAGCCGGATGTGAATGCTCTAAGTCATTTAAAATAAGTTATATCGACCAATATGATATAAATGTGATAAATGAGTGTGAAGTATAATATTAGTCTTTCAAATTTAAAGTTTCAAAGTTTTTTTTTCCTTCGCAAAACACAAAAAACTATTCAAAACAAATCTATATTCCTATTATTTGAACAAAACAATTGCTTAACTTTTAGATAAGTAAGAGCTAATTTATATAAAATAAAAAAAAAACAAAAAAAAAACTGCTGTAATGTGATTAAAATTAGTTGAAAAAAATAAATAAAACAGTAGTTATAGTTGAGCTTTTATTGGGCTCTCCTAAAAAAAAAAAAAACATGTTGAGCCTGCTTTAATGTCACACCGAAGGTGGTCCAAATTAAATCAGGTCAGGCCTGTTGGCAGCCTTACCTTTTATTGCTATTTGGAGCTTGCTTTAAATGTGAGGAGAGAGAAACACACAAAGGTGTTTCCTCCCCCTACTTTCCAATTTTTTTTAGGTTGGAATTTGGATTATATATATATATATATATATGTTTCCTTCCCCTGGTTCTTGGTGAAGTATCTCCAAGAGAATAGGCAAACTCCTCATAATAATTAGATTTGATTATTATTAACCTTTCTTTTTCTTTAGCATAATAGTTATTTTGTAGTTTTTCCTTATAGTATGAATAGTAAATAGGCTGATTCACACTATAAACTTTATTTATTATTATTTTTCTCTCCCTTTCTTCCTTCTACTCTCTCTCATCCTCTTTTTTTCACTCTTTTTCCACACAAAATAATATATCTTTTTAAAAAATAGATAGTAGAATATAGAATCTGTTGGAATGTATATAAAAAAATGAGTAGTTAAAATGAAAATTTGTAATTTTTCAATAGTTATTTTGCTTACTTATGCTTGAGATGCTCTGATTAGCTTTTTGTTTTTCATTTTGGAGGGGGGGGGGGGGGGGGGTGTGAAGGGGATGCCATTCTTGGAGGGTTACGGAGAGGTCAGTCAGTGATGGTCTCAAGCATTGAGCCCTGGTTTGAAAATGCACATTTTGGTGTGGAAGGTGAGTAGGACCTAAAACCACGGTATCTTGAAGAGCGGCCTCAAAATACAACTCTAAGCCCAATATTGTTCATGAGCTTTCGAATTTTATCTTTATCACAACGCAAATTTGTTAATACATTTATACACAATAATACAATATCAATAAAATTTGAGCTGAAGATAATAATTAAAAAAAAAAAAACCAGGTGGTTGGTGAGGATAATATCAAGGCCATCTCTAAAGTTTTTTTTTTTTTTTTAATAAATTATTTTTGTAAGTAATAGTATTTTAAAAAAATTAATTAAAATTTGACGATTCATGTGTTGTCATCAAACAAATAAATATAAATAGTCAATTAGTCATTCAATTTCAATAAGGAGAGTTGTTGGGTAGCTTATACCTTTAGTTTAAAAGAACCAAAAAAAGAAAAAGAAAAGAGAATTTATTACATGAACCAATTAAAAATCTTGTTATACTACAACACTTGTGAAAAAATCGGTGGAAAATGCAAGAAATCACAGATGGCATGTGAGGCATATCAGGGGGATTGACAGAAGGGTCTCCACCAATCAATTCATAGTAGAAATTCAGTCGTAACAGCGTGACAGCATTTGCTTCCACACAACACAAGGATTATTGCTGGAGATGCAGAGCAAAATTAAAAGTTACAAAGCCAACAACAGGACAAACCAATATTACGTTATACCTTTTGGTTTTTCCCCATTTTAGAATGACAGGTAATATATATAATCTTTTTTATTTTTTAATTTTTTGACAGCCATAGAATTGAAGAACTTATATGGTGCCAATATTGGGAATTAATGATGTGGGACACTTATATGGTGACGACTCTTCCATTGGTTGCCACATACACAGGAAGTTATCTTAAAGCCCAGCCTGCAATCTCCAAAGCATTCAATGCCTTTTCTATCACTGTCGGGTAAAAAATTGAATTGATTTTTCCTATTATTGATATGCTGAATCCCCTCTCTATAGCCTGGAGAAGAAGCTCGCTGCAGCTCAAAGCAGCATTGGTTTAATTTACTTTACTTTTCTTCCACCTGCCTTTGACTTCAATTCCTGGGATTCTTGTCTTTTCCCTGAAGCAAAGACAATTTTTTTTTTTTAATCGATGTTTTATGAAAACATGTGACCCAGTTTCTCGTTTCCTATGCAAGAAGATACTTCTTGTTTGATGGGTTTTGGGAGATTACTTGAGAATGAGAGAAAACCTTATTGAATGCACTTCACACTAACCCAAATTCGAGCTTAATTTAATTGAAATACACCATAATCTCAACCATAATTGAGATTAGTACCCACCACCAAACAGTTTTTTTTTTTTTTTTTTAATATATATATAAAAAAATCAAGAAGGTGTTTGAATTTATGTTTAATATAAAGTAATGAATATGCATATAATACAAGGGGCGGAATATTGTGTCACATCATCATATTGACAAACAAACTGGATAATGGATATGAATCCATCACTTCCAAAGTAAAATGTTTGCCTAGTGCTGAAGAATTTATTTCCTTCAGAAAATTAACGTGCTAAATAATAACATGAACTACCTGTCCAAAGGTATCCTCTAACAGGGAATTACAGAGACTTAATTGAGTTAAAAAATAAAAATTAATTAATTAATTAATTTACAGTGACCAATCAGCTTAAAGGGATGCTTGAGGTGGGCCTACAGTTAGAAGTGACCGAACATTCTTTAAAGGATTTTTTATTTTTTTTTTGGAGGAACTGCCCTCAGGCCTCAAGCCATTTATGTGGCAACCGACCAAGCTACCAATGCATTCCCTCATTTTTATTTTGATTGGCCAACGATCTCCTCAAAGAGTAGAGAATGGTCTATTCTCTCAGGGGTGGTTGGACCACCCAATCGCCTGCCATAATTTCTTTCAATTTTTCATTTATTTATTTATAAGAGGTGCAAGTTTTATAAAGTGTAATTTTTAACCGATTTATTTATTTAAAAATTGACCTGAAGCCAATAATTCATCTTGATAGGCCCGGTAGCATAATTACACTTACGTAAAGTAAATACATATATGTAATTAAAGCTGTAAAAAAAGCCCATGAGCATGCAACTCAATGCATATTTTAGGTGACTTTCAATTTAACCATGAAATTACACTCGCAAATAATTGAACTTCTCCAATTATCAGAGATGAATATAAATTGGCCACATCTCAATTTACATCACATGGTAATTAAACAAAAACAATGGAAGGAAAAATATAACCCTACGACATGTGGACCAACCTGGTCTGCAAGACACGACGCAGTTGTAGGGCAGATGATATTGAGACAACCTTACTCTTGCTGAAACAATTTGAAGTGCTTGTTGGTTTTACATGGAAAACAATGGTTTTTCAAGCGTTTCGTTTTCAGACTTGTTGTCGAAGCTAATCACCAGCTTGGAGAAATCCAATTCCGTTGAAGTACTGTGAGGATTATTATTCCCTCCAAAATCAAACACAAATCCTCTGCTCTTGCACTGTAACAACTGTGGATTGTGCAGCACTCCCATTGACCTTGACTTGTTCAGCCGCACCACCGGCATTTTCACCGCCACCCCCGGCTTTCTCCGACTTAACAAGTACCGATTAGCGCCGAAACTTGAATCAGGCCCCACTTTTGTTTCGCGAAAATAACCAACCGATTTCGACCTAACCATTCGGTCACCAACCGACGAACCAATAGCTTCACTCCCGTACTCTGCACCCGGAACACTGGATACTTTTCTCCTATTCCTCATGGTTCCAACTTTCGCAACCTTAACGACTTCTTCACTCCTGTCATACACTTCCCACGTCATTAAAGGCCGAGAATCCTCCGCACGACTCACGCGCCGCCTTAGAGTGTTCCAGATCGGCGGCGCGTGGACGTTCTTGGAGATAATTTTTAAACCCTCCACCACCTCCGACATCGCCGGCCGCTTCGTCGCGCTCGATCGGACGCACCTGGCGGCGAGCACCGCGAGCTGCCGGATCACCGAATGGTCCGCCGGAGACCCGATTCGGCGGTCGCAGATTTCGGCGAATTCGCCGTGCTTGATCAACGGCACGGCCCAGTCGACCACGGAGGGAGGGCTGTAGTTAACGTCGATGGCGTGCCTGCCGCTGATGATCTCCAACAGCAAGATCCCGAAGCTGAACACGTCGCTCTTGGCGCTGAGATCCCCCGGCGCAAGATAGCCCGGGTCGAGGTACCCCAACGTCCCCGCCGGAGGCGTGCACTTGATCCGCACGTCCTCCACGTGTCCCCTCAGGGCCAACCCGAAATCCCCTAGCCTCGCGTTCCGTTTCTCGTCGATCAAGACGTTGGAGGACTTGATGTCTCGGTGAATCACCGGCGGATTGGCCGAGTGCAGCGCTTGGACCGCCTTCGCTATCTGGACGGCGAACCGGACCCGGCGGATCCAACCGGGGGGTGATCTGGTGGGCGAGTGTAATAGGTCGTAGAGGGAGCCGCTGGGCATGTACTCGACGACAAGGAGTTTGGTGTCGTTGGAGTCGGCACAGAAGCCTACGAGATTCACGAGCCGAGGGTGGTGTACTCTGGAGAGTATCTCAATCTCGTTCTCTGAGGGGCTGGTGCAGTTGTTGTTACGGTGGCTTTGGAAGCTCGTTGTTGTTGAAGGGTGGAGAAGCTTTGTCTTCTTGACGGCGGCGACAAGCTTTCCGTCGTCGAGGACGGCTTTGTAGACACTTCCATGACTACCTTTGCCTAAAAAGCTCTCCGCTGAGAACCCACCGGTGGCGGCGACGAGCTCAGCACACGAAAACTCTCTGATTTTCTTAACTCCCTTAGTGGGTTTGGTTCTTCCTTTCTTCTTGAGATCCCAGTTGTAAGGATCGCAGGTGGCTATGGCGGACTCTGCATTGCAAGACAGATAGCCCATGCTTAATTAGCTCGATCGCTATTCAGGTGGGTCTCCGAGAGACAAACAGGAGGGAGGCTTTGAATTAGATACAAAAATGGAAGAGAGACAAAAAGCGTGAAGAGGAGGTGGTAAAGGTGGTTGTGGGGGTGGAGGAGGTGGTGGAAAACCCATTACTGCAAAGGTGGGTTTTGGGGGGGTGGTCTCTAAAGTCGTATCACTGTTTTACAGCTTCGGAGCGAGATGTGAAATATAAAAACAATCAAAGCTTTGAAAAAATTTTCCCCCGAATCTGAACGTGTGTTTCCAAATATTTTATTGGTTGTTTACATGCAAACGCGTGCTTCTTTGAGAGAGGAATTTCTCTTTTTCCCTTTCTCGGTTCTTGGGCTGGTCTAAAGAGCTGCTTTGAGTGCTGCTTATGGGCCCCATGCCTTAGACTATGACTCACACTAGTGTTACTTTTCACCTTTAATAAAAAATCAATCAATCTTCCATTTTGTTTGTTAATAAAGTTGCTATAAATAAAAAATGGATAATATTTAATTATTTATTAATGGGTTAGTGGAGGTTTCCATTCCATTTAGACCATCCCCAACAACTGCGATCCCAGAGTAGGACACGTGGGATAGATTTTCATTCCGGAACGTCTGTCGTGTGGGGCCATGGGGTATGGAGCACGAAGAAATGGCGTGGTTCAAATCGACCTACCTCCCTTAATTGATTCCTATCTGCAATAGGCGTGCAATATTTCAAAACTAGCATACAGTCGCTCTTCCTTTCTGGTAACGTTTGAACAAT
>NC_081548.1:20949809-20950004 GCF_901000735.1 Corylus avellana | reverse complement strand
CCGCCCCCACCCCCCAATTCATTTTCAAATTGTTTTGGATATTCAATCTTATATTATAATCAAGAATTTCAAAAGCAATGGTCCTGTTACTTTGGTTTGGGTTTAATTTCGGTTAAAATTACAAAAAAAACTTGATTGTGTTTATTTGGCTTGAGTCCAATTCCAATTAGAATTAGACTAGTTACATAATCATAC
>NC_081548.1:20816123-20949789 GCF_901000735.1 Corylus avellana | reverse complement strand
GACTAATTTTCTAAAATGTCAGGCCAAATTTGACCACATTTGTAACCCCAAAAAAAAAAAAAAAAAAATCAAAGTATAAAATACTTAAAATTACTTTCATCTTTATATCAGGTCAAAAAAAAAAGAAAAAAAAAAGAAAAAAAAAAAAGGGACAATTATCTAAGGAACCTATCTCTCCTTAGTCTCCTACATGCAATGCAATGGCGGAACTAAATGGTGCCATATTTTCTCAAAAAATTTTAAAAAGTGCCTTTAATTTATTTTTTAAAATTATAATTTGACCCCACAATTTTTATATCTTATAGTTTTGCCTCTCCCCAAAACATTAAATGCTCGTTACGCCCATCCTATGTACGTAGCACGTGCAAGCAGTAATATTAGACATGAAGAAGTATTGAATTAATTAGCCGGAGCTATTTTTCCATTAGGTTCATCTGTTGAGAGATGAGATTGGAGAAAGGATTAAAATATGGAGCAAATCATTATCAATCGGCATAATTATAAAGGTTGATATACGTGCCCCATCATTCCTTTTATCATCTAAAAGCTTTTTATAATAATGTTTGATGATGAAAGCTAATTTTTTTTTAGATATGTCTATATAAGAGGGAGAGGGGGATTCAAACTAGTGACCTTCGCTTTATAAGGCGTGGTCTCCAGCCGATTGAGCTATCTCTTGGGGACTTATGAAAGCTAATTCGAATGCATATAACAATAATAGTTTTTTTTTTTCTTTTACATAACTCGCAAAAACATTATAGACAGAAACAGTAAAAATAGTTGATTGATTAGCATGAATCAGCACATGGGACCATTTTTTTTTTTTTTTTTTTTTCAATCCTCGTATCCATGTATGTCCATTGGTTGTGAAATCCACGTCTTTGCCATCATACATATCCTAAGTTAAGACCCATACTTTTGTTATATATGTATATATGCTAATAATTGTAACATTATTTTTATTTTAAATAAGTTAAAAAGAAGTTGGTCCACAATTGCAGAAATTAAGGCGGTTTTACAACACGAAATTATGCAATTGCAACTTTAAGTTAATCAAAATGATGGATTGGGCCGCCTACCTAATCTGGTCTACTTCTGGAGAATTCTTTCAGAATTTAGGGCTTCAATGGGGTCCATGTGATATTCAAAATGTTCTCCAGTTTGGTCACTGCCCTAAATTAGAGGTTAATAATGCTTATGTGAGAGGCCGCATTTTATTTGATAAAAATAAAAACAGGTATAATTAGCCGTACATGAATTAAAATATATATATATATATATATATATATATATATATATATAGGGCCGCCTCAATGTTTTCTGAGGCTTTAGGCGAAACTTTTCTCTCTTCTAGCTCTCTCTCTCTCTCCATCACGTTATGTTTTGAGTGAAACTAAGAAAAGAGAAAAAAGAAGATAAGAAGGGAGGCTGTCGGTTGCGGAGAAGAAAAGAGAGAATAAAAAAGAAAAGAAAAAAAGTGGATGGTTAGGTAGGGTTAAAATGGTCTTTCAATATCAAATAATTTCGGATGCTAGGCAAATACACTTTTTTTAAGTATAATGATATTTGTTTTTCTGAGTTAATTGGTCTTATTTTACCATGCACTTATTATATTGGGACCTTATTAAATTGAGGTCTTTTTTAAATTACTTAGTTATCATAATTAGAGGCCTTAAGTTTTTATAAAAAAAAAACTTTTGGGCCTTAAATTAGAAAAATATATATTATTAAAACAAAATTTTGGGTTTTTTTTTTTGGCCTTATTAATCCAGGGGTCCTAGGCGAGCGCCTCACTTGTCTAGTAGTCTAGCCGCCCTTATTATCTGCTTGAACGCAAACAATGTCAATATTTCTTTATTTTGTGTAATGCATGTTTGAACGTATTTAAGAAACTTTCTTATTTTTTTCCCCTTTCATACTGAGAGGAACTTTCAATTTTAGTTCAATTGGATTTGTTAGAATATAGATACGTGTTTTTTATGTCTGCCCTAATCTTGATGGGGTATATTTCCGTTCCAACTTAACCAACCAAGTCATTTGGGAATAAGTATAGAGCCATTTACATGTCTTTTTGCATTGATTTGTTTTTTTTTTTTCTTGAGCAAATGAGTTATTGTACCAAGAATATAAATTGAATATATCATAGTGGATTGTATATGTTTAAAGTGGTTGACGTTAGAAACTACTTAAAGTATGTCACGTCGGTTGTTAACCGGTGTAAATAATAACATAGTACTACAATGATGCTAGGATTTACTGTAAGCTTAATCCAATTATCCTTTATGGCCATTTGGGAGAAAATGTATTAACTTGATGGGCTAAGAGAAATTGCAATTAAAGTTGTGGTCGCTAGGGTCGTCGTTAGTATTGATTACGTAGAACTTGATAAGAAGAATACAGCAAGTGATCTCTTAAATAAAAAGCTTTAAGTCTCTTGTAGATTTTGGTTTCCTACAAGGATTTCAACTGCTTTTTAGTTAATGGGGCTTTAATTGGTGAAACGACTTTGTTGTTGATCCAATCTATAAGCTGATTTCAATGGAAAATGTCGCTTTCTCTCCTGCAGGCTGCGAGTAATGCTATAAGTCTCTATTGTGTCGCTTTTAAGTTCTTCCAAGAATGATGTGGTTATTAAATTCATCATTGAACTTGTGATTGATCATTATTAAATTTTGATCAAATGGTGAATTTAATAGCCATATCATTCTTGGATAGACTCAAGAGGAACATAAGAAGAACTTGTAGAATTACTCGCAGGCTGTAGCCAAACAAAATTGATATCCTGAAGACCCTTCTCTTTGATTCTCCCAGCGGGCCTTAGCTTAAGCCCAAACTTTCTCAGCCCAGCAAGGCGCAGCACCCGGTCCAATCTCCCTACAAAGGCCTATTAGCTGATTATATAAAGCCTAAATCTGTTTTTCCCACTAACAGTTTCTAATAGCCCAACGATCCCAGCCCAATATAACGCACATTGCCAGTTAACCAGTTTTCTAACAAAAGCCCAGCTGTGTCTTTATTTAAGTAAACGCACAGTATTACTTATTGCCTTTCCGGCTGTTATCCACTGCATCCAGCTATCCTCCACTCAAAGTAGCTCCTCTGATATTTCTCCACGTGTTCCTTGGATCCTACTCAATGCAAGCTTCTATACTTCACGCCTTTTCCTTCCGTTTGCCGCCATCTCTGAAAACCCTAGAAGCCGCCATACATAACCGCCTACGCACATCCCTCCAGCGCCAAGCTCCCCTTCTTCAGTTCTTCACGGGTGTTAAGTGAGCAAGCCGCTTGCGAGCGAGTTCGAGATCGGCTCGTATAATCTCGACTCTTTCTTGACTTGATTATTAAATGACATGTTTGGTGAACACAAATTCTAACTCGAATATTAAACAAAGCAAGTTTGGCTCGGTTAAACTTATGAGTAAGCTCATGTGTATATATATATAACACATAATTAATTATAAATCTCATAATTATTAAAATCTTAAAATTGCATTTATATTTAAACGTTAGAAAATGAAAAATTCTATACCCTTCGTGATCAAAGAGAGAGAGAGCAATCATTAAAAAGACTATAATTCAATTAGAGCAGACCAAAACGAAATGAAGAAGAATCAAACAAAAACTATTGAGGAAGATTGCGAAAGACAGAAATTATTGAATAATCAAACAGACTCAAACATTATCACTACCTGTTTGGTGAGCGAGAGTGAGAGAGTGGGAAATGAGAGTTCAGGTGGAAGATGCGCTATGACTGGTAAGGGATATTGAGAGAGAGGCGTTAAAAAAATATTTTTTTTGTAGGGGCGTTGTCCCAATGTAGTCTGAATATAACATGTTAACTTGTCTCACATTGCTAGGAAGACACCAATCCCCAAGTTTGTTTATCTATAAAAGGTAGGGGTGTCAAAAAATACCGGGGAACCGGAACCGGAACCGGAAAACCGGGAAACCGGGAAACCGGAAACCGGGAAACCGGGGTCCCGGTTCCGGTTCCGGTTTGAAAAATCTAAAAACCGGGTACCCCGGTTCCGGTACCGGTTTTTGGTACCCGGTTTTTACCGGGAATACCGGAACCGGGTTTCCATTTTATTTAATAATATTTATATATTATTATATTTATATATTAATATATATATTATATATATTAATATTTTTTACACTTAGGTTTAGGTTTAGGGTATTTTAAAAAATTAAATTTTTATTTCTAAGGCCCAAATAGGCAAAAACAATGATTTTTTAGGATTTTTGACTTTTTAAGGTTTATTTTTTAATTATTAACAAAGTCCTTTTAATTTAGACAAAGAAACTAATAGATTTTTTAAAAAATGGGCCAACCTATAAAAAAAAAATTAGCTTATTTTAGGCCCAATACCTAAAATAAGCCCAAAAATCAATTTTTTAAAAAAACCGGTTACCGGACCGGGTAATACCGGAACCGGCCGGTAACCGGGACCCCGGTTAACCGGGGTCCCGGTTCCGGTTCCGGTTTCTCAAAATTGAGAACCGGGGTACCCCGGTTCCGGTTCCGGTTTTGGCCAAAAACCGGGAAACCGGACCGGGTTGACACCCCTAATAAAAGGATGCATATTCTCTCTCTTTGAAACCAAGTGTCTTACTGTATTGACTTAGGCTCCATACTCGACTAGCTAGGCTTAGCAAATGCTCATATGCAAGCTGGCTTCTTAAGCCGTTTAAAAGTATTTTAAGTTAATTTTTTTTTAAAAAAATAAAAAATAAAAAATAAGATATAAGAGCCAACTCGTGAGTTGGCTCGGCTCGACTTATATGAACTCGAGCTCGATTTTTTTAATTCACCATTGAGTTCGAGCTCGAGTAAAATTTAAACGAGTCAAGTCTGAATAAGGGAAGCTCACTTAAGCTCGGCTTATTTACACCCCTTCACTTCTTCCCAAATGGTAGAGTATCAGCAGATCCTCTCCTTAGCGCGTTTGGTTACGCCTTCGCTCGTTCAATACCCATGCAGAGCCTTACGCCTCCGCACCACAGATGGGATCGAATTCTGGCTCTTCCGCTACTTCCCTATTTCCCCCAAACCCTAACCCTACAATTCCTTTGAATCCCTTGTTCGTGAAATCTTTACAACCGACGAATTACTGTTCTGCTACTTCCCCTGCGTATTCGCCTGAATTATGCTAGGTAGATTACGCTACAATTTAAGAAGCATGTACGTGTCATTTGTCATTCTGTGTCTTTTATCCACCGTTGAATTTGTATTTTGTAGGATCCATATCTTCACCAAAATATAAGTTTTACAAATCTAATAACTTTTTTTTTTTTTTTTAAAAAAAAATAAAATAAAAAAATAACAGAATAATGATGTTTAGACTTTCTTTATTTCTTTACCGATCATGTTAGCACATATTACCACTAGCTTTCTAAAACTTTACAGGGAATCCAAGACATTTTGCAGTCTATCGAAAAAGTAGGACATGTTCTCTTGTAGCACAATAATTTTCGAATATATAATTATCTCATTCATGTGACTCTGAAACAAAGGTAGGACCTCTTTTCCATTTTTTATTTTCCTTTTATTTTTATGTTTTTTATGAATACAAAGGTAGCAGTTGACCTCAACCATAACCAACCAAACCATTGTTATTTAAGGTTCTCTCTCTCTCTCTCTTTTCTCGAGCCAATTTAACGATTTTCTAAAACATAAACTGCATCAGTAAACCGGATGTTTCAGCAGTTGTGTACATATACAGTGATGACGATGACAAGGAAAGGAGAAAATGCCAAAAATCGTACTCGGGAAGAATTCAAGAAACGAATGCCGTCAATTTTACCAAGACTTTGTGGGTAAAGAAAGTCAAGAAACGTGATAAGTACTGATTATTGGTATTTTATTCGGTAATAATCCAAGATTTTTGCAGCAAATTATAAAACCATATGATATGAGCGATATACTCATCTGGGTTTTCTGTACTGTACATTATACTGTTACAAAAAAGAGAAAAGAAAAGGATTAATTATTATTATTATTTTTTTTTTTTCTGATTGATAATTAGCTTGAAACCTCATCCAAAAGCTTATACCTTCTGGCCTTATTCCTGAACAACGGCCTCGCCGCTCCAATTCTGTTTGATATCTCCTCTGACCTTGTTCGCCTGAGCTTCTCCTCCATTCGAGCATTCGTGAGGATCCTCTTTCGGGCCGACGGCGACGGCGATGGCGATGGCGATGGCGATGGCGATCCATCCGGCGATCTCTGTTTCTTGATGGGGCCATTGAGTTTCAACTGCAGAGTAGTGCCTCTTTGACCCTTTAGATTCCCAAGATCGCCGTTTTTACGGTTCCTTATGTTGTTGTTGGTGTCGTCTTCTGCTGGGTTCTTGTTGGATGATGAAGAATTGGAAGAATTTTGTGACTTTTCTTTGGCGTCGTCCTTCTGAGTCAGACACCAATTGCAAATCCGGTAAGTCTCTGCCCTTGGATAGAGATTGCTACAGTACCTGTGAGATTGAATTGTTCAGAGCAAAGACCAATCAAATCAAATCAAAATCAAAATCCCAATCAAGTTTATGTTGGGTACCTGTGCTGCGATCTGAATTGGCAAACTTTGCATTGGAAAAGCTCGTAGGAGAAGCCATAATCCCCGCACATGCAACACTCGAGCCCTGCCTGCAGTGACGATGCAATCGTCTCCTTGCTTGTTGTCATAGCGCTTCTTTCATGGAGATAGATAGATAGATAGATAGAGAGAAAGAGAGAGAGATATAGAGCGCCGATGGATGGGGGGAGAAAAGATGGGCCGACTCCAGAAACACGTTTGACGGTGTTTATTGCGTCGCGTTAAATAAACTACTTTGGTATCATTTTCTAGTCGCCGTGTGTCAAACGTAAGAAAATAATTTAATAATGTTGCCAGATCAAACACAACGGGTACCACGACAATTTGACCACTTTAATTATGTGAAAATTATTTATATTAATTTTTTTAAATAATTTACACTGTTAATTATTATTAATTTAGACTGTTAATTGCTGTCGTAAAAGAATCTGAGGTAGAGTGACTGATTACACTTCTTTCCAAGTCAAGCCTTTATTGACGCTAGGAGAATAGTAGATGCTTATATATATATATATATTTTAAAGGAGCCTAATTTGAAGCGGAAATCACCACATTTACTGGATTTACACAATTTTAAAAGTAATTAATATATATGAGAAATGCTTGGCATTATTAAAAATTTTATTTTTGATCATTTTTATCTTAGGTGGCATAACCTATTTTTCAGAAATTTATTAATTTTAAAATAAGTTATGCCACGTAAGATTAAAATAGCCAAACATTTCTCAATATATATTTATCACAATTTCTCGTGTGTATCCGGAGTCTCCCTTGTTTGAAAGAGAGGCATCATCTAATTAAAAGAGTTGGGTGGATAGAAGGGGAGGGGGGTAGGTAGGAAAGTTCCGGTGCTTTTTTGTGAATAGGAAATGAGGAATTAATTTATAATTGGACCCTAATTGCTTGCTAATCAGGCAGAGATTGAGAAATGGGATTGTGACATCTTGCCTGAAAAGTAGGCATTGACTATTTAGGTATTAGGTATACCTCTTTCCTTCTTCCATAACTCAAGTTATATTGATTTATGATTACCATATTTAACCCATCATGATTGATTGACTATATAGAGGAGGAGTAAACATTCATAATTCATAAACATCAATCTTTTTTTCTTTTACTGTCATTATTTATTTTTAAGTAAAAAATCAATGCAACACAAAGTATCAGCTCAAACCATATTGATTACGTATAAATCACATTTCATAATATGAAAAGAAAAAAAGAAAAGAAAAAAAAAAAAAAAACCTTGAATTTTGCTTCCTATGCTTATGCTTAGCTACAAGTTATTTAGATCGAGTGTTACGAACAGCTCGAATTGCTTATTAAGAGGTGATTTATATTGAGTGCTATGAACTGCTCATATTGCATGCATGCAATACGGGTAGTTAAGTGCATCTAATCTCCATTCATTAAGAGATCAGCAATAACAAGTCATTCAATAAATAATTTTTTATTTTTTATTTTTTTATTTATTTTTTAAAAAAAAAACAAAAAAACATTGAGTAGTCATCTTAGTCATTAACTTTGCTATTTTAGATCACAAACTTCAACCAGTAAATTTGCTAGTCTTTTTCCCCTTCTAGCATTGGGTGCTAAGTATATACTCCCGCTTAACTATTAGAATTGTTAGGCTTTTCTTTCCCCCTCCGGCCCTCCCTAACTAATTTATATCTCTCCCATACTTAGAATGCTCTTAATATATCGCCATAAACTAAATTTATGGTCAAGAAAACACAATCTAACAATCCCGATTGTTTGACACTGCATAATACCATGAAACAAGACTTTTCAAATGTGACGAAACCAAATATAATATAACTTGTCAGACCGAACTAACTGCAATATAGACAGAAGTGGCATCTTTTGAATTTCGAGTCCAAACTTTGCCATAGACCATTATAATGGAATTAATAATCTTGTATAGTCTAGTACAGCTTGTGATTAATTTGGCCCGTAGGTTCATATCAAATTCATGCTATAAATGACAATGCCTATTATCTTATCTTATCTTTCATTTTTATTATATATATATATATATATATATATATATATATATATATATAGCATCACCTGAAATAGGTAACGTCATGAGATTTCTCAAGAAGACAATTAAAGATGTCACATGTGCGGATAATTGCTGGAAATATAAAAGTAACCGTCTCTGGAAGAAAAGGAGAGATTGCAAGGTATAGAAAGACATCTATCACTAAGTTCTTTTGAATTGAATTAGAAATTTTTTTTTTTTTCTCTTTTTTTTTTTTGTCGGGGGAATTGAATTTTAAAGAGGTATATATATGTTGATATCAGCATGCATTTTATTTGTCTAAGACCATCACTCTTATGACTTTTCAAGTATTTCAATTAAAGTTTAAAATCTTTGACATCCCAGGTGGCCATCAAATACAAAATCCAAAACGCAGTTTCTCATTACTAATTTTGCTGAGCAAATAAAGACCAACACGGACACGGTCGGTTTTTGTCATGTGATCCATGTGCTTCTACATGTTCCCTTTCTTCCGAATAACATGGACATCTCAGAGGATGCTCCCCCAACATCCAGAACTGTCCTCAACCAAGCACGTGTGCGAAGCTTCCTAATCATTCCCATCGCCTACAAAACAGGAAAAAAATTGTTCTTCCCTTCAGATTGTGTCTCTCACAACAACCTCCGGGAATAATGTCCACGCAGTTGTGCGCAAGATTCTGTAAAAGAACATTTTGCATTGCACATATGAGAGAGTTCACATAAAACTCACTAACCCAAGTAGCTGAACAACTCAAACTTTTATTTAAACATGCAGGTATCATATACATTCTCCCACCATGTGCTACCCAAATTGCCAACCATTTGAGCAAAAAATTGCTAAAGATCTCAATCCAACTCTCTTCTTTTCTAATAGGATGCATGAATTGAATTATTCACGTGCATTAGATGAACTATAAGACATCAACATAAATAATGTGAGCGCAACCGGAAGATCCAGCGAAGACATCACGCCGCCCTCAATTCTCTTTTAGCAGTTGGCACTTGAAACTGCAACATGGCTATCTTTAGACATAGCAACATCACCCTTCTAGGGCTTTTATAAAAAAGAAAATTTCCAACCACTATCTACATGAAATAGAGACTAAATGATGCCATGCCATAAGTTTTGTTGTAGCAGCATAAGTAGAGATGGAAGATAGGGAGATCAAATAAAAAGCAATCATCAGGAGCTCATTATTCAAACTTCTTCTGACCATAGAGAAGAAGTGAATTGTAGAATTCAAAATGCAACAGTACAGAATTTAAGCAAGAACCATGAGGAACACCCTTATGATAGTAATGATTAAATGATTGCAGCTGGCAATTGCACCATGATAAAAAAAAATTAAATAAAAAATATTGACAACAAAACACGAATGGGGAGTATTGTGCAGTTATACTCTATACACCAACAAAAAAAAACTAAAACAAAAGGTTCAACTATACAAGAAAATTTCAGATATATTTTACCAAATAGAATGAACAAAAAATTGAAAATATATATATTTATGTGATACTAACAAAAAGCGCTCTAGGGCTAACCACATCATCACAGCTGTCCTCATTTAATCATAAATTTATTATTGCAGGACGCCAAAGGACTTCACAGTGTCAACTAATTTCCTATTAACAACGACATGGTTGCTTGTTTCTCCCCTTTCGCGCCTTTTGCATAATGAAGGAACTCCACCACTCAATTTACACTTAGACAGGCAGTATCTGTAATGGTACAAAAGTATAAATCAATCAGGCTCTGGAATATAACGTTCTTGTTTACAATTCTACAAACCAAATTCAAAGCTCCCCAGGCCCAGAATGTGTATGTAACGTACATCAGCCTGATGCTTGATGCTTCAGCATCATGATCTCACACCCTACCCACAGATTTGTTGAATTTAAGGAGCTTATATACAAGTAATGAAAAACATAAAAGTACTGCATATTAGAAGTTTCATACTTCAAAGTAAGCACTGCATATTAGAAGTTTCATACTTCAAAGTCAAAATTTACTTGTCACACGGAGCAAATAAATTTGTGGAAATTTTGTATTACACCTTATACCTCAAGATTCACTATTTGCTAAATTGGTAACTACAAAAACAATCCCCAGATTTCTCCTTAGGAGAATACAAGTATATTTTTCTTTCTTTTGTAAATTTTCAGAGACGAAGTACTAGTAAACACACACAACATATAAATGAATATAGAGAGTTCTTAACTTACACGCATGCTGCAGTAAGGAACCTGATTAGCTCTGAGTACACTCAAACGGATGAAATGTACCTTCATTAAACTCATGCATTCGAAATCGCTCAAGAATTTCGAAAGGCCTGCACATTAACATGGTAATCCTCCCAGGTGAATGTAGCCATAGTAAGTAAGAAATCATGACAAGATAATGACATTAACAGAAGATATAATCTTTTATCACAAACATGGTTTGATGTTTACATGCTTGCTTACACTTTTATGTGACATGCATGCTAGTCTGCACCTTCAAAACTAAACCCCAAATCGTTTTCTTCTTTTTAACAGGTAAGTTTTCAGCCCAAAATCACCCCCTCTCTCTGCCCCGTTTGGGTATGAGGAAAACGATCATTCACTAAACCCCGGATCAATGCAGGCAATGTTAATGTATTTGGGTAAGTGTTTTGATGTGACATAAGGTGAGAATTGTTTTCTGAAGTGTATTCTAGTGGGATCCACATTGAAAAACATTTTTCCTATAGAGTAAAATAAAACAAAGTTTTTTAGGTGAGTACAAAAATAACAAATGCAAAGCCAACTCCTTATTTTATTTTTTTTTTGAAAAAAAAGGTTGTGTGACTACCCTTAGTGGAAAAGAAGGATAGCTGTGCAACCACCCGTCTTGGTGTACGGCCACCTCTGACTAGGACAAGGGTGGCTGCACAGCCACCTCGTCTAGATAGGGGTGGCCATTTAACCACTCTAATCCTTTTTATTTTTTAATTTGTCAAAATATTCCTAGAACAAGGTATACAATTTTTTTTATAAAAAGTGTTTTGTGTTGTTTAGTAATGTATTTGAGAAGAGTGAGAAATTCAAAATGAATACAAAAAACAAGAATAAAATATGTGGCAAACATAGCCATTAAAATTGAGTTTAGTTTTTTTTTAAAGATATTGATATAATGCATTCCATTCAAGAGAAAAAACTAATTCTATTCCTTGGTGAAAGACAAACTACAAAAATATCTCAAAAACTATATAAGAAACATCACTTTACAACATCAAACTTTTGAAATTCTCTTTCCCTTTTCAAAACAGTCGTTTGTTATTTTTATTAACTATTATTTTGAAAAATATATCTCCGCAACAAGGTACGGCTTAAAGTTTGATGGCTAGGAAAGGTCATTTTATTATCTGGTCTCTCCTCTCTCAATTCGAAAAATGGGTATCTATGTGTGTATATAGTAAAGGGTATGGGGATATTGAAGAGAGTGATTCCCACAAATAAGAGTGCGATTGAGAAATAACAGAGGGGATCAAGAAATAACAAAGGGCTTCAAGATATGCATTGTTTTGTCTTACCTCAGACTTTAAAAATAAAATCATTCTATCCGGTCTTTTGTGAAGTAAATGAGCATGAGAGAGAAAAAAGAGAAAGGAGACAGCCGCGAGCCGCACAAACTGCTCACAATTTTGGAGTGCCGCAAGGCAATGAGAGAATTAGAGAGATTTCTCTTTTGTCAAAATTTTCTATTGTGTGGGAGTGAGTTTTGGGTTTTGAGTTGTTTTTCCTTTACCACTCTTTGTACTAAGAAAGAGAGCAAACCAATGGACAACATTTTTCACTTTTATTCCCAAAAATCCCTTTACCTGAATAATTGCACAATTAAACCAAGCATTTAAATGAACAGGTCGATGACATAATTTGAGTATTAAAAAACATTTGTTTAATCATATTTCTTAACCAACGCAGTCCTAGCCCTATCTTATTTTTCTTGGGGCAGAGAAACTCTGACATGGGGCAAACCCACATGCTAAGAGGCTAGCGAGAAAGGAAACTCACTGACATAAGTAGGACCAGCTATTTCCATAATAATGTACTAGCCAATAAAGTATGTAGATAAACCATCAGAATAATGATCTACTAAAATATCAGGTGGAAATGACTCCAGACGCCTTACAGGAAAGCTTCACGATTACGGCATAATTTGCGTTGATTGTTTTCCATGGTGACCAGCACATCAGCAGTTTCTGGTCGTTCTGCTCCACCTGCTACAATTGATGGAACAGGAGCACTTGGAGTCCATATCTAGAACAACACCACCAAAATTCAGAAATTATCCTTGTCTGCTCTACCATATAGACTACTTCTAATCACCCTCACCTTTATCGTGTTGTCAATCCCACTAGTTGCCACAACAGAATCAAATGGATGGCACTGGACGCAGTTCACAACTATGGAAGGACATGAAAAAAAAGAAAGAAAAAAATACAATTAATTAAGAGACTACTACAGTCAGTAACTAATCCCATTCAGCTTGTAGTAAAGAAAACACTACCAGCATCATCTCCAAGAAGCATTTTTATCAGTCTACCGGTTTTCTTTTCCCAGATAAACCATCTCCCATCATCACTTCCACTTGCAACATACTCACCTATAAATCATCATAGAAACATTGTCATATAAGGGAGCTATTACTACATTATATTGCCTGTGGACTCAAACTCATTCATTGAACCTGAAAGATGCATGACTCACAGGTTACAACCAAGATAATCAGTAATTAACATTAAACAAGGATCAATATCTGAAAGGTACAACTCTTAGTGGTAATCTTGTAGTTTTTACATTTGTACTAAAATACATACCAAGACGCCAACCACTCTATGGTTGTATTCTCACAATCTTTTACATTTTCTATCTGGTTATTAACACCAAATGGTAATGTTTCCTGATTCTATGAAGTCGTTGTCCTGTCTTTTGTTAATATCTCTATCCCACAAGTGGCAAGGGCCAGATTTGGTCCAGTGTTATCTGGCAAGTCTACATGTGGGAGAGAATGTTACTGTTGATCTCTTTGTGAGACCGATATATGGTGAAACAAGTACTGAATAAAAGAAGTTTCCAAAAATCATTAGCATTTGAAATTAAACATCAGTGCAATCGTAACTTGCATAGGATGATCCAATGATAATAAAGACCAGTACTGAAGAAAAGTACCTTTCTGGCCAAGAAAACTGGCCTGTTTTATGTCAGTTCCAACATTACAGTGACCAACGTATCTCTGCTTCATATCAATTACTGGCTCAGGCTGCAGCAACAGAAGCATGACATAAATAGCCAAAGCTAGATGAATGGGAAGATCCATAACATATAAAGAGAACAAAAAGATTTAAAATTTGGGGCTACCTATTTACTACACCTGTAGGTGCCCGTTAATTGGCAATTGAAATGGTTGATCCAATTATAAAGGTGAGATATTAAGCAAAACATAACATTTATGAAAGGCAAATCTAGAAACAATTGAATGTATATAAAAAAAACATGGAAGTGAACCTGATAAGATATCCTGTCATTTTGTGATGATGAAGAAGGTGATCCACATGTTCCATTTGCGCCAGCACTTTCTCTTGGTGAATCACCCCTTCGATGAAATCTCACATTTAAACTCCCATGAAGAATGTTTGATTCAACATCATGGCCTTCATCGCCAGATATTGAAGTTTCAAAGTCCAACTCCACTTCCTCATCGTAATCAGAATCTTCTCTTTCAGATCTTGGTCCGTCTTGCGAAGCATCACTATTAGCCTCTGATCGGTAGAGTATATCACTTAATGAGAGTATTTTTCCACCTCTCAATTCAGACCTTGGCACTCCATCATTTGCTTTATTATTTTTTTCAGCTTCAACTAGTCATGCAATCATGCTGTTAGATTTACATAATGCCATGAAATTAAAAATAAAACAAAAAGATATTGTATGACGTGGTCTCTCACAAAAAATCATTCGTATTCACATTGACTTGGGTACTCATTTATTTGGTACCTCCCAGGTTGCAGGGTGACGGTACTCTGCCTAAATAGTACAGTACAGAAACACTTTTCAAGGGCTAAATTGAACATGGGTTTTTGCATATACAAAATATAAAATGTGGTGGCCAAGTTTCTAGGCAAGCATTTCCATATTCATAATATAACATGTCATAACCATTACAAGCATGACACTATCCTCCTAGACCTGTTCACGCAGTGATGATAGCTGGCAAATCTATCTTGCACTAGATTACACATGCTAAATTCCACCTTCCAAAGAATATCTTCTTTTATCTCATATGAAAAGTTCCTAGTGCAGAGAAAACTGAATGTGCAAAGTCAGAAGTGAAAGGAAACCATGCAAATGATACATATTAATCCTTATCCAAAAGCCTTTTCAATCAAATCTCAAAACTACTTCTACCAATTCACAAATGCTAAGTCCCTCTTTGTTGCCTAAAAATTGAAATCTGTGATACAATGCTAATAACATTAGAGTTTGCTTAAAGCAGGCAACTCGCCTCACTTCCAAAAAATAAGAATATAGTGCTGCTATACAAGATGACAGAATTGCTTTGAAACAAAACTTTGCTGCCATCAGCAATCTATGTCCCATATTTGATAGTTAAATAATGGACAGGAGGCCTATGATCGTGTGATCAATCCAAAGGGAAGATCTTTCATTTCAAAAATCTTAGGCTAGAGAAAATAGAAGACTTTGATCCATATAATATTTCGAAATTTATTAGCCCCTTCTGATTAAAAAAGGAGAAGCTGCTGACAAGTTATGCCTTGTTCAGTTTTTTTTTTTTTTTTTTTTTTTAATAACAAGTTATGGCATTGTTAGGGCAGATTGCATCTCTTGCTTTGCCCCCTATGCGGTGAGGTACAAGTTTATGTTACCACACAACCTCTGCATAAACGAAAAGGAAATCTTTTTCCATTTAATGGCAATAAAAAAGAAAATCAGATTAAGTCACATACTCATTAAGCTATAGAGATAAGATCACTGCCCCCTTATGGCATTAGACAACAGAGGTAAAGTGATAAACTAGCATAATAAGAAGTTAAATTCCAGAACTATGATGGTGCCAGTATAAACTGCAGTTTACACCAACAATTGACAAATGGTATGCACCAATTAGTGCAATAATAAACGTAGAAGGGCATAGACATAAACCTGCAGCAAGATCTTTTTTGACATTCTCCACTCTTTCTGCCACTTTAGAATTTGACGGGGCCAAATATTGGGCTGCAATGGCGAAGTCTAGTGCGTCTTTATGTTTGCCTAACTGCAAGAAATAAGAATTAGGAACTAATAATAATGCCTGACTGGAGGGGCAGATTCAGTAATCAAATTCGCATGCCTAGACAATAAGGGTTTTCTCACAGTTCCCAGTGCAGCATAATACACACAACTAAGTTTCCATCGCATTCTGTGAAAGCACCTAGACCAGAAGAATATTGTGTAGTTGCAAGCTCTATACTATACAAATTATGAGCACCATATATTGGATAAATGTGACATCAGAAGCTTGCATACAATTTGCTATGCATCACCTAGCATTACAAGGACCTCACTCATAATAATCTTGACTCATCCTGCTTGGTTAACTGAAAGAAACCTACTTTTAACTGTAGTCATTTATGAGATAAGTTAAAAAATCTGATAGGAAGTAAGGCCTAGAAATGGGATTTGACGAACTGTGGCCAATCTGGACAACCAAACCAAAGAGGCACACAATCAAGTCAGCTGGAGTTGCTTGGGCACCTAGTGACAATTATGCTGTGATCATATGCTCAATTGCAGTAAGTGCCTCAAAATCACCTGCGATAGAGCTTCAGACATATGGCAAAGTGCTCGAAACGAGGAATTATCAATTCTCTGGGCATTGTAGCAATCTCTTATAGCCATATGAGCATCATTTTTCCACTTCCGCTGGAAAGGGAAAAATAAGAAAAAAATAATACACAGATAAATATCAAATGAATGAGTCTGAACTTCCAACCAAGTAACTTGTTAGAAAACCTTGAGCAATAAAGCAGCACGTAGACATAGACATCCATGCTTTAGCTTGGGCTCAATGTCACGACAACATCCATCCAAAATCTCATTGCAAGCCTCAATTCCATAGAAGCAATTTGTTGCCTCCTCTAAGGATTTTTCCGCAATTTTAATTAGTTTCCTGCACTTTTCAAGCTGTAACAACTATGTCAGACAAGCCAAAACATATTTTGGAAATTATCAGACAACCATTTATTAAAAACAAATCTACACCAATAACAGAGACATGGTTACCAAAGAATACCTAAATAAGCAAAGATGCATACCGTTGTGCCAACATTGCCTTTTCTAGTATGACAGCTTGGGAGGATATTGGACACTGGTGACTGCAATTCTGCCCCATTGAGTATAGGCGTGAAGCTCATCAGCTTTGAAACATCTCCTGAAGTATATTGCATAGCGCTCCTGCTAGCTATGAATTTCAAAAACTTGAGCATATCAGCTTAACAACTTTGCTAATCTAACTGTACCAAAGAACATGAATATCGACTAATAAGCAAAAAGAAGATACAAAAATTATAGTGATACAACTGGATTATTTTGCATGTCTAAACTACAATATATTTAGATCTTAAACCAAAACTCATGCTAGCGGGTTAGTCAACCTGAAAATGATACCCATTTCACATCAACAACAGATTCAATCACATTATCATTATGACCTTTAAAAAGAAGTACTAAACTGAAAATCTTTTCGGAAATTCATAACAGCCAGCAATTAGAGGTTTAGAGCCAGTAAGTTTCATCTCTAATGCCTATAACTGTACCCACTAAGGAAGCTTAACAAACATTGAAAAGTATGCATGTATATCCAACAATCCCTTCCCTCCCCCTCTTTCTTTCTTTTGGATAAGAAAGAATAAATTCATTTTAAAAGGAGAAAGATCATACACAGAAAGATTGCTAGAACTACTACTACTACTAAAGAATGACAAATATCCCACAATCTCTTGGAGAAGGAATAAATCAATAAATAAAAACCTCGATTCAAGAAAGCAATATGGAGATGTAGTCATGAAGTTTGCAAATGAATTGTTCTTGCATTGGAAAATAAATTTTTTACAAAGTGAAAACTGAGGTTGTCAACTGTTTCAAAAATTCAAATTATTCTGGTGCCTTATCAAACCAAAGAGGTAATCAAGTTGAAGCTTTTGAGGTCTAACACAAGAAGCTTTTGAGTTCTTGCACATAACTAAATTTCTTAGGAATTAATGATCAAAGGCATCTCCTAAGAACCAATTACAATGCATGTGCATTACAGTATATCAACAAGGCATGTGGTGAAGAAACTAAACACATGATTCTTCAGTCAAAACTGTTTTTATCCCCACATTCATTAGTCAATAGCCCCAAATGAAACAACCAAGTATCGTAAAGGCATTACTATGTCTTAATCAAATGAGATGTCTCGTGCCCTTAGATATTCTCTACCTACCTACTTGTGTACGTTTTGGGTACAGGTACCCTTTTGTTGAAGGCAATTCAATTGCATAGGAGTGAAGGATTTTGGGAGAATAAACATACCATTATTTACATCCATCAGGTACACATGCTCTCCACTATAACTAAGGAGAACCTCTTCTCCCATTGGACTAAATGTAACATGAGTGAGGTGCACGCTTGTACGCCCCTGGAAAAAAGGAGAGAGAGAGAGAGAGAGAGAGAGAACAAAGATCATACTTCTATAATTATGCTTCTTGTGTGGATCTACGTATGCTAGCTTACATATGAAACATGATCAAAAGATGTATCATAAGCAATAGAAAAGAAGAAAAAAATAAAAGATAAATTAAGTGATGGGGTGGCCGCGAGCCACCCCTAGGTGGTTTGGGGCAAACCCCTTGAGGGTGGTCAGAAGCCACCCCGAGGGTGGCAAACCACCCTTGGGATGGCTTCCAGCCACCCCTTCAATTTTTTTTTTTTTTAAATTTTAAATTGAATTAATAAAAAAATTATTATGCTGACATGGCAAAACGGTGTGTTTTAACCAATCTAACGGCAGTTAAAAAATTTTGACAGTAGGAATTTTCTTGGCATTTCGATTGACCCAGGGAGCAAATTTTCGAAAAAAAAAAAAAAAAAAAAAAAAAAAAACTTAGGGAGAATTTAATTTTGGCGCGTTGACCCAAGGACTTCTAATATATTTACCCAAAATAATATTATATCAGTGCAGCAATTAAATAAGAACTAGGAGTAATAATAATATGGTGCAATAGTAGTCATTAGGAACTTCTGAACTCACTCGCTCAGAGAGATGCATCGGGCAGAAATAGTTAACACAAGGAGGTGGTGACATCCTATTCTGACAAGAGGACAGTGGTGGCAGCATCCTTCTATCATATAAACGTGCAAATGAATCGCTGCAAACATTCAGGAATCAGAGATCTGTAGGAACAGAGTATGTTTGTTGGGGAGAGGGGGAAGGAGGGAGAGATCTTAAGCAAATAGTATTAATCAACAATAAAGTACCTCCCACCAACAAGGAGCAAATGAGGTCTAGTGGAACTGATATCGCAAGATTTTAGAGCAAGAATTTGTTTAGGAGGATCCGAAAGTGACCTCTTTGCTCCACACCGCAAGTCAAGCTGCCATTATGTATTAAATGAGAAAAACAATGATTTCCAAGGAATTCAGCTGGAGGGGACAATTCAAACAGAAAGCACCTCAGAGTCAGAAATGCAAAAGATTCATAAGTTAAGAAAACTAGAAAGTATATTTCCAGTGCCAATATGTAAATATAGCCAAAGGCAACTACAATGTGGACAACGGCCTACTGTCTCGAACGTAAGGTCTCTCACTCATGTTGGTTCCATGAGATCCCTCTCATATTAGGGTTTCCATGTAAACTTCCGCAAGAAAAATAAATCTGCAATATTTGAGATACTTTTCAGAGTACCATGACAGAAGTAAAAACATTGAGTTGTGTAACCACTTGAACATAAAGAGGCAAAAATTCATAGAATTATAGATTTCAATTGTTAGAACTAGTACACTTCGACGAAAGGCAAATTGGGTTTAGGTCACAATCAAGAGAAAATTATTCGTTAAATACGCACATAGTTTCTAAGGTCTTATACAGGAAGGATTATACGTGTCCTTTTCATTTACAGTGTCTTAATGGCTGACAACTAACATGTAATATTTCTTCCACCCTAAATATCAATATGTGGACAAGAAAAGCAATGCCATATGTACATCTAAAAGGAACAATTACGCAAAGTCAATAGCATCAAGCCAACACCTGACAAGCATATGGAAGCCAAGCTCTATAGCAAGCATGTGCCAATAACCATGCAATATGCTGCTAGGAAATATTTTAAATGCCACTGGATAACTCATTTGTCAACAAAGGCAATTGGAAATTTCAGAATGCATTCAATGATAAAAGATGAATGGGAAAAAAGATACAATTGTATATGCCACTTACTAGAACATTGCGACATTCTTGACGAGAAGATCCAGCTGGAGGACAAGATGTTCCCTCTCGAAAATCATGCTGTCTCAAAGTTCCATCTTCACTAGCACTCCACACCACATTGGGGTTTCCAACTTCAACCTGCGACCAAAAAAGGGCTGGTAGACATTATTAGAAGCAAAAGCAACTAAATGACTGTTAAGATTTACCACAATAAAAAATCACACACTTATGATTCTATTTAAGCATGTTAACAATAGCAGCAAACTAACTCTCTTTACAATGATTTTAAACAAAATTCTTACAGCTAATTTTTTTACTCTTCTAGTGTGACACTGATACAGGGCAGATGGAGGAATAACATTATCATCTGATCCTCTCCCACTTAAGCGAGACAAATTAAATAACCGCACCTGCAAAAGAATCAGTAAGTGCAATTCACCAATGATATCTGACAGCACAAATACAGCATCAACCTATAAACTTATAAACTGATTAGAAAGATACTTCTGCATCTCCAGCTCCAGAGACTACAAGCTCATCAGAGGTTTCAGGCACAAACTTTGTACAGAATATGTTTGCAGAATGCCCCGTCTCTATAGAATGCAAAAGCTTCCGGCTAGAGTAGCTCCAAATATTAAGCTGCATGAAAACTGAGCATTAATAATCATATGGCAATATGTGTACATAAGAGGGTTGGAGAAACAGCATAGAAAATCTAGCATCCCTAGCTGATAAGTCAATTAGCTAAATAGCACTCTCCCCTAATTCATTTCATCAAAGACACCCTTATGGAGGAAGTATGGTCACACTCTGGAGCAATTATCATGAAACTACTGCAGAAAATAATGCACTGTAAGTACATATCACCACAACAATAAAATTCTGCATAAGGTAATGCATGTTGTAATTGATAATCACAGGGATTGCAATAACTTCGTCTAGCCTCTACATCCTCTTCTGTTAGGAGCCATCAGGTTGGCATTCTAGCTGCTGCTCCTAAAAAATCATTATTTTGCCTCTCATGACTCCAGCGATGAAACATTTTTGCAATCTTCGGACAAAATGCTCACTCGCTCCATCAAGTAACTCAAAATTTTCATTGCACAGTGATGTGACAAAATATACAAATCACCAAAGAGAAATGTTAGGGATACCAAATCTTTTACCAAGAGATTGGTACCAAAATGATGTGGAGCTTATTCATTGGAGAAGATCAAAACAATTAATCAAGAGAAATGCTACAGATACCAATAAATAAGATCCACACCATTTTGATACCCATCTCTTGGTAAAAAATTTGGTACCCATAGCATTTCTTAATCACCAATTATCTATTTGCATTTTTCAAGACACCAAAGTACCAAACCACTTCTTATTCACAAGACTAATTTTTTATAAATTTAACATAATGATGTGGCATGAAGCACATGATAAATCACTCAAAGCAAATGGCTAGGGTTTATCAACAAGGCTTATCAGGAAATTTTTACAAAATAAAGAGGAATAGAGAATGCAATTAAAAAATATATAAAAAAAAAAAAAAAAAATTAAAAAAAAAATTAAAAAAAAATGTGCCTGCTCTGATAAAATATGATACCAATACATAGCACATGTGAAATTTTATCATGCATAGCACATAATACTTAGATAATGCAAAAATAGGTCACACAAGCTCCAATGTAACCGAATGAGAAATACAATGACACCTATTCTCAATCAATAGAGAGTAAATTTCAACTTCTAAATATAAAAGGAAGAGTAATGCTATTTTTCAATTCAATTTATTACACCAATTTCACATTAGCAGATGTGGCATGTTTTAAATGGCTTCCCATATCAACCACTTAAAAAAGAAGAAGATGTTAGCCACTTAAAACAAGTCACATCAGCTGGTGTGAAATGAACGTTATAAATGGATATAAAGAGTAACATTAATCTAAAAAGAATCATACCCTTGTGTCATCTGATCCAGATATCAAAAGAGAACCTTTGGAATTCCAAGCCACAGCATTAACACAACCTTGATGCCCCTAATGAGAGAGAGAGAGAGAGAGAGAAGAGAGAAAGGTGATAAATACAGTAATTTTTAAAATATGGTAGGAACTAAGAGACCAAATACTTTTTTTTTATAAGTAAACTAAGAGACCAAATACTATATTACACATAGTTTTATATAATGATTAAAATGCCGTGAGTCCTTAGTATGGCACTCCTTTTTGGTAATCACTATTGCACGGTCCTAGTAGTCACAAATTAGCAAGGGCTTTCACATAACAAATCTTCATGGCTTCTTTAAGGAGATATTGGTTGAACTCTTAATGGCTGTTTTTGAGCATAGTAGAAAAATATAATTTTGATTCAGCATAGTTTTGGTATTTCAATAAAAAATAATAATAATTCTAGAATGCCTTAAACTTCCATATTGGTTTGATCCACATAGACATTTTAAAATCTATTATATACATTGACAGGATCATAAGGAAAAGTAAGAAATTCGAGATTACATAAATAGAGTACAACGAGAAAAAATAAAAAAATAAAAACACGAAAGAGACAATATGAATATGTAATAAGGCCACATAAACCATGACCATTGCATTGTTCACTCAAAAAATTAAATGCTAAATAATACTAACCTCCATTACTTTTTCAAGGGAGAGCCTCCGTATCATTGATGAGTGCATCTGTAAACTGTGATTAACATCCTATATGGGTACCAAAATATTCTCTTAGACCTTGAATAAAGAAGAATTATTTATCACATAAAATATCGAAAACCTATGTAAATCAAAATCTATGCCCCGGGTGGCAATATGACATAAACTAGTGGAAGATGCTATAAACAAATGATAGAAAGCCAGAAATGCTATAAACAAACAAATGCTAGAAAAAGAAAAAGTCAAGATATTCAATTCCCCAAGAGGATCGTTTGGGATAAATCTAGAGGAATATCGATGCAAATTTAATCACTTTAATTTATAGGACAAAATTTATCCATAAAAATTCCTTCCTTTTTTTTCTTTTTGAAAAACATAATGAAATACAAGGAAAACGTCACATTAGGTATCACAACAAAATCCACCCAAAGCTTCACAATGTTAAAACGCATAACTGAGGAAACCTTGTCCCAAAACAAACAAAAGTGCTCACAACATTGCATTCTTGCCAGTCTCTATTATAAGAGCAATATTACCTGCTCTAAAAATGACAATCTTAGGGCAAAATGAACAACACACCATAGCACGTAGCTGAATCATCTATCTTATACTTGCTTTAAATTGTATCTTGTTCCATCATCACGTTCAGAATATTAACAAGAAATAATTAGAATTCTCCGGTTATTAAAAAAAAAAAGTACCAAATTCAAACTCTCGATTATGACTACACACCCACATTACTAAATCACATCAAGATGTACTTGACACTCTCCCCAACCTCACATAACCCCAATCTTTCATAACAAATTCAGGTTCACCGAGCCTTAACATGATAAGAAATTAATCGTCCGGCAATTCAACGAAAGTGCGTGCACCACTTATAAACAAAATACGAGCAAGAAGTACTCATGAGCACCTAATACTCAATCGAAAACTTCAAGAACTGTGACGTCAGACAAGCAAGTTTCAAATAAATTCAGACCGAGCAACTCCTTAACCCTCCTATTCCCTTCCCAGTTCATATGATTCATATGCCAATCGACTAAAATTGAATGAATGCCTCTATTCATCCAAAGCATGGTTCACTCGCAGTGCAAAAGTGGAATAGGGATTCAAACGCAAAAGTTCAGAAACAAATTCGATTCACAGAGAAATAACATCAGCAATAATCCAATTATCACAGAAATGGGAAAATACTCGGCCAACGTCGAAGCGACGGGTCTCGAGCCTATCGTAGATGTTTCCGTCGTGGAAACCAAACGACTCCATTGAATGAGCTCCGAGAAACCCCTCCCGAAAACCCCACCCCCGATCGCCTCCGATAGCCGCTTTGATCAGCTCCTGGAAAAGGCGGTTCCGAACCTTCTGTCTAACTGCTTCGGCAACTTTCTTTATCTCGGGCGCATCCGAATAAAGGATCGGCTTTTTTAGTTTTATTTTTTAGTCTATGAGTTTTCCCATATACGTGACTCGTGCGTTGGCTCTTCACAGCTCCACGGGACCCTTCCAGTTGGTGTCCATGTGTTTCATTCTATGCCTTATAGAATAAGTTATGAAATAGGATTACTTACAACTTATTGCCTTGTATTTATATTATTTTGAGAAATGTTAAAAGTTAACAAATTTTTTATAAAGAGAGACTTACTTAAATAAAATAATTAATTAAAATAAATGTAATCGTACCAATGAATGACATATCAATTTGTTGAGATTTGCTTGGTAAAATATTTGATACCCCTAACATTTCTCTATTATTTTTCTTTCTTAATAGTTGATGTAGATCCAATTAGATACTGACAAGTGTTAATAAGTACCCCTAACATTTATCAAAATCTATTATAGTTCTTGGATTGGTTTTCTCCAAATATATGATCTAATACGTGCCAGTCCACCTTCTTCATCGCCTTCTAGCTCCCAACCGCTGTCCTCCAATCATCCATATGTTGTTTACGCGCTTACATGTGTTTCCCACATGCCGGTTAGAAAGTTTCACCTTGCCTTTGCTCCACCTCCTTCACCATCGACATTGTTGTTTGTTGGGTTTTTGTTGTTGTTGTTTTTCATTGTTAATGTGTTTGTTGTTTGTTGTTTTTTTGTATTTTCTATTGTATCTATTGGTTTTTGTGGGTTTTAGTTTCTCTATGTTAATGAGGTTTGATTTTGTTGAAGAGACTAGTGCTACCGGAGATAGTACTCCATTTTCTTTAGTTATTGATTTGAATTTTGACAATGTATTCCCACTTAAGCTTCTCACGAGTGGTTGATCCAGTTTTCTAGCGATGGTGCACATAAGTTTTGACCTCTTCGGGTTTGTGCACCTTTAAATAAGGTTGAGAGATCTCTTAAGGTTCGTATTTTGCTTCAATAACAGTTTTATGCGGCCCTTAAAAAATAATCAAATAATTTATTTGGTATTATGTTCTTTTACATTATTATTTTTGTGTTAGGTCTGTTGTTGAGGAGCCTGCCCATTTTTCAATGTTTTGACTCAACATAACCCTTTCCCAAATTGATCAAAAATAAATTGTCAAAGAATTACACATCTAACAGTTTGACATCGAAATGAAAAAAAGAAAAAAGAAAAAAAAAGGGGGCTTGAAATCGAAATGTTAGAATTTGAATAATCATAATCATATTATTAAATTATTTTCCATGTTCTTCCAGTGCACATAATGTTGGATTGGCCCAACAAGACTTGGGGGTAGCACACGCAGCATCCCAATGCCCATATGGATGTTGGACTGTCCAACAAGTCTTGGGCTTTTACTAGAACAATATGGGCTCCAACTTGGATTGAAATTTTTCATTGAAATGATTAATTGAAGAGTCCAGGTGAATATAATTGTTACCCCAGAAAGAAAAGAGCATCATACTGATTAACATATTACATAAACAATTATTGATTAGTGAATATTATATAAAAATAAAAAAAAATTGTGAATGAGTAATGCTATTTATTATGACCGTCATACAACTTGATGATGTGGTAATAAAAATCAACCCTTGAATCAGCTCTTAAAAAAAACTTAAACGCTAATTTTCACTGTCAGATTAATTTTTATTTTACATCATAAGATGTATGACAGTCATACAACAATATAATAAATAGAATTACAACCTTAATGATATATATATATTGTTTTGGATTCTTTTAAGAATATTTATCTTTTTATAGACAAATTAAGACATTTTAACCTCAATGGTAGATTGGTAATGTTCATTAACCAATTTGAAATATTGAAAGATATAGCAAATTGTGTAATAGATTAAAAGGGGAGTAACTATATATGTGTGTGGATTGGAAAACTTTTTTTTCGGTTAAAACTACGGGTGGCAATTTGTGTTATCGTGTCGTGTTGAAACATGAGTATAAGTCTATATATATAAGTCAATTATAATCCGACCTATTTAATTAAACAAATCAAACTCTTCAACCCTAATCCTCTAATTTTGTATTGAGTTCGTGTCAGGTTCACATGTCATGTCAAAATTTATCATACATTATATCACATGTCGGGTTCAAATCGTGTCGAAGCGTGTGTATATGTCTATATAAGTCAACTCCAATTCCACTCACTTAATCAAACTGACTAAACTCTTCAACACTAACCTATTAATTTCATATTGAGTTGATGTGAGTTGATGTCGGGTTCGTATCAACAATTGCCTAAATGAACACAACTTTTTTATTTTCCCGTACAGATTCACACAAAATAATCTGGTGCATTGTATTTAGACGGATTTACGTCTACGGAGTCCAGAGCGTGCGCCTAATTGGCAGTCTATTTTGGGAAAAAAGAAATACATATAAAATAGTAAATAGCAAATAAAGCCATTTTTCATGCTGCCCGGAGTGCATCTTATCCTTCAATCATGTTAGAATATGATTATTATAAGATGTATCTTTTTTATATTCTACATCTATATATGCTCTATAAATAGGCTTTTTTCACTATTTTGTTGGACCAAAATATAGCCCTATTACACACTTATTAGTGGTCTATTCTATAGTTTATATTGTTTTATATTTTAATATTTTTCTACCTTTACTTTATCTTTTTCTTTGTAAATTATAGTATTAAAAATAAATTTAAATTATCTGTTGTCTTATTGGAATATGCTCGCAGATCGGAGTGTTGTCATTTCCTTTCAAGATTATTTAACTATGGGTCTGTTTTGGACTGTGTTTTTTTTTTTTAAATAATTTGTGTTTTTAAACCAAATTGTAATTTTGGAGTGTTTGAAATTGCGATTTTAAAAATGCAAATTTTAAAATTGTGAAAAAATTTGCGATTTCTATAAGCTGAATAGGGTGTGCTTATTTGAAAAAGTGCAAATTTAAACCAAAATCATGATTTCGCTTAAAACAATATTTGACGCAATATTTACTTATTTGGCCATGAAACTACAATTATATGTTAATGTTATCCAAATACTCAATTGATAAAAAAAAAAAAAAAAGTAATTCTTAACATGTTTTATTAAACGCCTATGCGATTTCAAAAAGTAGTGATTTCAAAAACACAACTTTTAAAATTGAACTCCTAAACGGGCCCTAAATTAAAGTCAAATAACCTCCCAAATTGATATTAATTGAGATGTTTAAGGCATATTTTAAGCCAATCATCTTTCAACCAAATGAATGTGACAAATTTTAGTTATGACTTTGAGGCTTTGTTTATTATGCTCAGAAAAATAGAAGCTCCCGCTACAATAATATCAAGTTGATGTGGATCTGCTCAAAAATTTAATATTATTATTATTATTATTATTTTTCTGAGCAAATAACATTTAATAAATTCAAAATACAGTAAAGTAGATATCCCTGTTTAGTTTTTCTAAAACCTTAAAAATTTAATATTATTTTGTTTTTCCAAAACTATGTCGACATTTTGGAAAAAGTTGTTTGTTGTTTATCCCACAGGAGGAAGAAAGGATGTTTAGGATCAGGAATCTTTTTATGTCATGCGGAATATATTCCGGCCTCACTTAACCCTCAACCACAAACAAAAACGAAAGAGAGAGAGAATTTTCTATTGTCAATCAATAATTACACTCTTCGGCTTAATAACCAAAATAAAGTTGTAATGTTTTGGACTGTGTTGGAAAAATAAGGTTTTTAAGTTAAAAAACGTTTTTTAACAAAAGCTTTATTTTTAAGCTTTTGCTAAAAAAGTATTTTGGCCTTTTTTTTTTTTTTTTTTTTTTTGGCTTTTTTGATACTTAAAAGCGTTTTTAATTTTTTTTTACAAAAAATGAACTTGTTAAGTTTAAATGCATTCTTAAACCCTTATATTCTTTTAACCATTTCTAGAGCCGTTTAAAAGTCTTGTTTGGGGTTGATTGTCCTTTTCTTCGTTCTTGCTAGTACTTTTTTGTTTCTTCTTGATGTGATGACTAATATCCTTTATCGTGCATGCTTATGTATATGTCATAAAAATAAGTAGCGATAATGGAAACATGCGCGTGATTGAACAGTTTTCACGCCGGTTTATTTTATAATATAATTTTTTTAATATTACTGTTCATAAATTTTTTTAATAATATTTTATATTACAATAAACCGGTGTGAGTGGCGTCTCCATTATCACTACTACATACAAATATATAAATTTTTAGTGTATATACATAAACAAGCCAACTTGACAATAACTAACTATTAACTTTATGTTAAAAAACGATTCTTAAAGAGTAGCTCAATCAACCGAAGATCATGTTTTATGAAGCAAAAATCACTAGTTCGAATTTACCTATAGTACGAACATGTTAAAAAAAAAAAAAAAAAAAAAAACCCGTATAATTTTTTTTTTAAAAAAAAAGTAATGTTATTTTCATAAAATTTGCAAATAATAAAACAAGACCCAAGTTTGATTTTTCAAAATCAATGATGAAAAATGAAATTTACGCAAGCTATATGAGTAAAATAGGTTAAATTACACTTTATCCTCATATATTATACCACCCTAAGTATACTTTATCCAAAATAACGATCAAATTTAATACAAAGGACAATTCAAATCATTTTAGTAGTATATACATTTGAATCGATTACAAATAGAACCATTTCAGTTCAGCCAATAAATTATGTGTAAAAATAATATTATTTTATAAATTATAAATCGACAAATCACATCAATGACATAATGAGTTATATAATATAGAAGTAAAAGAATAATTTAAAAATAGGAAAACCAATTAACATGATTTAGTTTTGAGGATGTGCTCATTTCACGTATGCATCCTCTCCCTAATAATGCAACCGTGTGGTCCCTCCGAGTCATCATCTCAGCGAAGAAGCAGAAATTGGGTGCACATGAAACGGCAATGAAGTAAGAAATCACAAAACACATCGCTGTCTAGTGATAATAAATGCGTGCATGCGACGTAGGAACAAAGGCAAAGAGACAACACAACCCAACAAACCAAATTAAATCACACCCAACAAAGATATTATCATCATATTCTAACAACCAAAACCACCACAAAAACACAAACTACTAGTAATAATAATAATAATAATAATAATAAACACAACAACAGCCGTTCGTCCGACGATCAAATTACAATAATAATAATAATAAACCATAAATAGGAAAATAAAATTCCCCCAAAAAGAGCTTTTTGGGCTTCAAAGGATGCGTGAAAATGGTGAATTTTTCAGGGCCCTCTCCAGCAAGTTGCATGATGAAGTGGACGGCTTTTTGGCTGGTGCAGATTTCTACATCAAGGGAAAAAGATAACCCCACAAGCAATTAAACATGACAAGAATACAAAAAGAGTGAGAAAAGTGAAAGTGTAAATTGGGTCCCAAGACACCCAAGGGGCGTGCACGCTCTTCTCTTATCTGGGTCCCCTTCAGGAACAACAACCAGTCTTCTCATCCACACCCCACATCCCACGCCCAGGTGTGATCAGTATTACTTTCTCTAGACCCTAAGACAAGACTAATGATTCACCACCCTTTATTGGGACATAATATACCGCACCTCTTCCTTCCTCTCTCTAGAAATCAAAGAGCGAATAGATTCTACAAGCCAAGGCTGCTGATTTCCAACTTAATCATTCAACAAAGACTTGGAAGGTGTATTCAAGCTTTATCTTCACAAATTCACACCCAACATGCCACTTAGAACTCTGATAATGCCACGTACTACTTATAACACTACTAGGAAATTTTAATATATCCTGCATCTCAGAGAGCATCGAGTCCTAAAGCCTTGGCTCTGTGCTTCAAAGATTTCAAGTAATGGATGGTTTCATCAAGAACAACAATTGCATCCTTGCCCCGAACACCAGGAATCATGCTTTGCAGAATGTTCACAGTCTCGCGTATTTTCTCCTTCTTCATCTTCTTGCTGCCTGATAAGCAACCTGTTTCTCCTGACCCTGCATTGTTGCCATTGGCACAACTAGATTCCGCATCAGCTTCATATTCGTCGAAGGTTCCATCGGGTTTCATAGAACTTGCAGTGTCCATCAGTGATGGCAAATGATCATAACCTCCATCACATAGTTTCCGCTTTTTAGTTGGTCCAGCAGAACTAGCAACTTCTTCAGCACTTCCCTCGTACCAATCTTTCTTATCATGAGATGCCATTGTACAGGGTGAATGAGCTGTGCTAGTAACTTCACCATCTTCTTCAGTATAATCACTCTCATCGTCTGAGTAAAGCAAGGCGTTGAGTTCTTCTGTGTCTTCATGCATCTCGCTTTGCAAATCAGTTCTGGGATTTTCATTAAATTCGTCGGTCAATATTGGTCCCGCGAGATAATTCGAATCTCTTTTAATCCCAAGATCTTCCCCATTCATATTACAAGCGGCATTAGGTTTTGGCCTCAAAGAAGTAAGGCACTGGACAGGAGACCCAATCCCAGAACTAAAGATCAAAGTGGTTTGGTCCCTCGATTGATCAACAACAACAAACCTCTTCTGGCCGCAATCAGACCCTGCATTGGGTGTTATGGGCTCCCCGCAGCTCCGATAAGGGTCAGCAGGAAGTCTGCCATCGCCAATGGTGTAGTTTGAGTACGGAGTGAAGGATTGCCGGAATCGAGGCAAACAATAAAACCAACCATGGGGTTCATTTGCTTGGCCTACCCGAGAATGCGGTAGTAGTTTAGAAGATGCATATACTGGCACAGTCCCATTTGTAGAAGCCATATTAGTGCCAGGGTTTATATATGCAGAGATGGGATTTTGCTGCCCCATGTCAAGGGGAGCACCCAATGAATTCAAATTGGATGATTGCCAATGAAAATCCAGCTGAGGAAACCAGGTTCCACAGTCTCCTCCCATCCAACCAAAACAATCACCTAGAGATTAAAAGACAAACACCATCATAAGACTTAACAATTTATCAATGTAATTAGAAGACCAAATAAAATTCATGAACCGGACAACATAAATCGTACCCGAAGGATGTTTTAGGCCTAGAAATAGCTGATTATATTCTCTCTCTATCAGGAAGAAGGAAACTAACTAAAAACTCCAGCTTATAACTCGAACACTACTGTGCAAAAGTAATCTACGTAACAGGTTTGAGCAAATGACGGAAATATTCAGCCTGGCAAAAACCCAAGAAATATAATTAGTAGGCATCATATAAGGAGCAAGGGATTTTCTAAATTGACAATGAGAATACAACAAAATGACCATAATATTTACTAATGCGTATCCATTCTTTCAAAAGCAATTCGATTAAATGTATCCAATAATCTACTACAAACCTGGCAGTCTTGGAGAGGTTGAAAGCAAGCTATTACTCTAACAATAATGGTCGCGCTCCCTGCAATCCCATTTTCGTGTTTCATTGCCCGAAATCTTGTCTGGCTCGCTGCTTGGCTTACCATAACTACTTTCAAACACTTCACTATGAGGAAAGGAAACCCAACTGTCCTAGAGAACAAAAGCCTTCAAGAGTCCGTAATACTTTAACAAGAGAGAGACCAATCTAACAGAAAACTGGATCTTTATCACCGAGAAATAGAAACCCAATATAGCTAACCAGGGAGATGAAATGGAAAATAGAACAGAACAAGAAATCTACTGCGAAGAAAACGATTCGAAAGGAAATATGGGAAAAAAGTCCACTAGTATTCAACTAATCTGACGGACATAACAAGGAACAACGACAAAGAAGCTGGATCCCATTGAAAATCAAAAGAGTGAGGTAAAAAGAGGCCGAGAAAGCTCGAGGGGTCGGAATAAGATTGAAGGAATTATAGAATAACTCTACAATAAAGGTTCAGTGAGATGACTTTGCGGAAGACATCAACAGAGAGACTCAACCACCACCGCATGCTGTTCTCTTCTTCTCCACAAAACAGATCGCACGACTATTCCTCTATTCCAAGGCCCTGCAGCAGATTCTCAGACATCAGACACAAATCTACCACATAAAGTTGATTCCAAGATCTCTTTCTTTTGGTTATTTGGAACCGATGAAGCAAAATACATACAAGTGTATGTGTGTGATACAAATTTATCTGTGTTTAGCTCATGAATTTGATCCGATATAAGTTTCTCAGGAACCAGGCAGAGAGCAACCCATCAAAAAATTGACAGTGGAAATGGAAATAACTAAGCAGAAAAAGGAGATACAAACGAATTTAGCATGCATAGCACATGAAAAAAACAGAACAAAGACATAGAGTAGTTATTCAAAGAAACTGAGAATACTCAACAAGGGAAATAATCACAGGCAAGAGAGAGAGAGAGAGAAACTGAGAAAAATCAATCAACTATAAACAGAGAGTTTAGAGACAAATACACAAATGGGTAGAATCAAAACGTACAAAGGAACAAAAAAAAAAGGAAACTTAATTCACAAGAGCCAAAAGCCCAAAACGAGAAGGATGAACACCAACATGGACCAGGAAAACCCAAGGAAGTCAACCTGAGCAAACAATGAACCAGAAAAATCAAAGAGTCAACCCACCAGAAACAAAGCATCACGCAAAATCAGGATAACATTTCAGAAACAATCATTCAACATTAAGCCCAGAGACCAACAGAGAACAGCCAACTTACACTGAAGAACCCAGACAGCGCTCAGACCCAATTCCAGAACAAGAAGCTACAAAGATCTCCAATTTGCAGAACCCTCAAACCCCAATGCTTCTCAGAGACCCAGATCGAACACCCAACACTTAAAAATAGGCGTTTTTCAGAGAGAGAGAGACAGAGAGGTGTAAAGTCAAAGTCGAAGCTTAGAGAGAGAGCACGGGGAAGATAAGATTGTAAAGAATCGAAAGTGACATATATAATCCCTATTCAGTTGGGGAATCATAGAAAATAAGAAAAAAAAAAAAAAAATCAATTAAAAAAGTGAGTTTGATACGTGTGCGCGAGGAGTGCACGCAAGGTATTAGTGTACAATCATGAAGCACAGTAGAAAAAAACTCTCATCAGGTTGCGTAATGACCTTTTGGTACACCTGATTTTCAAAAAGAACTTCCATGTCCTGGTCTTGCTGTTGACCATGTCCCTGGAATACGAACAACACCCACACGTTCTGCTCCGAGGCCGGTTTTATCATACGGACCAATCCTCTGCCGGGAATATTATCACGCCTACGGCTACTCCATAGAGCAATTTATAATAGGACAAACTCACGTCCAATTAGAGCATATCATAAATCACGTTTTATTTTTTAATCAAATTAATAGGGGGCATGTACACATTATAAAAACATGAAAAATGAAACATACTCATATAAAAATGATCTAAAAAACAAAAACAGAAAAAATGAAAATGGCTAAAAAATTATTTTTTTATTTCACAACTTTCTCACAATATTGATAAAACGAAATTATTTTTGCCTTTGTGCCCTTCATAATTTTTTTTTTTTTTTTTTAATATGAGTTGGACTTGGACCTCTCAAAATTAAATTTTTACCAAAAAAATAAAAAAAAATCATTTTTTTAGTTTTGCCCACCGCCCCCCACAACCAACTCTTGAATTTTTTTTCTTTAACAAAGACCGATCTAATAATGGTGGGTTAGAATTATCATGTCAGCATTGTAATGAGATAAAAATATAATTTATAGCATTATTTTAAAGGCAAGTGATAGGGAGTCAAACAAATAAATCCAAAAAATTTACCAAACCGATGTGGCAAGAGTTTTTAAATTAAAAAAAAAATGCAATTTTGCCTCTCTTGTCTGCCACGTTAGTTTGAAAAATTTTCTTAGTTCATTTGTTTGACTCCCTAGCAGTCCTCTATTTTAAAAACCTGTCAATTTAATAGACTCAATTTAAAAAAAAAAAAAAAAATCCTTCGACCTTTTTTTTTTGTTTTTAAGATTGGCTTCGTTTGTTAATACTTTTTATATTTTGGGTTTTTTTTTTTTTTTTCAAAAAGTATTATGAAGTGGAATAAAATGTGAAAACAATTTGTATTGTTTTGGGCTTTTGGATATTTTGGTAAGGTTTTTGTTTTGAAACCAGAAATAAGACCCTATTAGATTATGATCACTTCCTTAATTATCTTTAATTACAACAGGGTTTGCAGGTGGTGACATCTAAAACCAAACGAGATTCCATTGGTTTCTTTTATTTTTATTTTTTGGGGGGTTTTCTTCGCCATGATGTAATACTAACTTGGAACAAATTTAAATTATTCATTTTTAGTTATCGAAAATTGACTTGAAGAGGATATTGAGACAAAAATCATTTAAATATTTCGATCAAATGTAATGTTTTATAAAAACTAATCCGGAAGAGTGAAGTCTAATATAAATTCATATCTTCTCAGTTCTCAGTGTGAAAGGATGCAGGTTTTTTGTTTTCCCACTAACCAAACACGTACTTTATTATTTGGGTTATTTGAGTAAGAAAGAATATCAAATCAATCATGCGTGAAGTTTATTATTTGTATTTTAACATTTGTGAATTAAAATATAAGAAGGTGCCAGATCTTGTCAGATTCTTGCGATACTTATTTTTCACATTAATGCAATAATAAACATTCAATTCCAAATTCTGTCGGAGCTCAAACTTCATAAATTGATGACCACTTAGATTGGAGATTGCTTTTGAAAAGTAGAGATTTTAAGTCAAATTCTGTCGGAGCTTGAACTTCATAGATTAATGACCACGTAGACCATTGGTTTATAAATCTACTTAAACCATATTGGGGATTGCTTTTGAAAAATAGAGATTTTAAGTCAAATAAACGTTTTTTTTTTTTTTTTTTTTGCAAAAGCTTTATTTTTAAGCTTTTGCTAAAATGCGTTTTGGCCATTTTTGACTTGTTAAAACCCTTTAAAGCGCTTTTAATTTTTTTTGTTGTTGTACAAAATGATTATTTTTTTATTCAAAATGATTTTTTAAGCGTTAAACGCATTTTTAAGCTCATCAAACGCACATCCAAACAAGCTCTTAAACCTTTGGCATGTTTTAATCCGTTAAATAAAACCAACTGTTGAATTTTCATAATTTCATAATCGACGCATAAAAAGATTGTAAAAAAATCTTGATCCCAAAATTTCCATTGGTAGAAAAAAAAAAAAAAAAAAACCCCCACAGAAGACCTATAATTTATCACGCGATTTGAAAAAATTCTCCCAAAATTTTAGAGAGTCTCAATTTAAAAGCTCTCAATTTCACCCTCCAAACTTTCAATTTGATGCAATCTACCCCTCCATAAGTTTTTGGACGTTAAAAGTGATGAAATAATCTTTATACTCCTAAAACTTTTATAAAATTTCAAATTCGATTTTTTTTTTTTTTTTGAAAAAATGAAGGGTAATTTTGTCTTTTTAGTGATTTTCGTTAGGGTTTAATTGAAAAAATTGACGAAATGAGTCAATTGCATCAAATTGAAAGCTATTAAGAGTTTTTTAAATTTTGAGGATCTTCTCAAAATGCGTGGTAGTTTAAGGGCTCTAAGTGAAGTTATTAAAATTTTTTTTTTTTTTTTAAAAAAAATAGTATAGAAATTAAGGAGATAGAAAAAAAGGGAAGGTATCCGATGTAAAACATGAACACCAATGATTTGGAGCTTGACCGTTGAAAGTAAGAATCATAGGAACGTAACAAGACAAGGGACCCAGATGATGAGGCAATGGGTACATAAAATCTGCTGCTGCAACCCACACTCCACCTGACAGTGTGTATCTCTCGTTATTATACATGGATGGCCAAACCTTTTGAAGAGGGAAGGGAAGGGGGGGTAAAAAGGCTCCTACTTTTCGTTGATGTGATGCATTGATGTGTCTAAACCCATCACTTGCTGGCCCATACCGGAGGGATTGCCGATTGGGAGTGTTTGATTAAGATTCATTATGCATCTCAATTACTCCCTCACTTTTCTTTTAATTAATCATCATCATTTTAACCTCTTTTTCTCCTCCTAATACAAACTTCCATCACCCAATATAGACAACCTATACACCTATATTTGGCTCCAACCACGCCTAGAACTACATTGCCCCAACCCACAATTTTTTCTCCATATATGTATTTTTTTTTAAAAAAAAAAAAAAAAATTACTCTTATAGTCCTTTTATTTATTATTTTTTTCCGTTTTACCCTCTAACCTAAAATTTTATATATATGCCTAAAAATTAGGTTTGATTCCTATTAAAATTGGGTTTGACCCATTAATCATGCTTTGGTTCCTAACAAAAAATTTGGTTTGGTCGGGTTAATATAGGCTATATGCACATAAGAGCATTCTTATTTGGCTAACCAAAAGAACATTTGGTGAGTTGCATTGAACTTAGCAATTTGGAGAAACATTTGGTGAGTTACCAAGTATAAAAATAAAGCATTTTTTAATCTCTTACGTTCTCTCTCGTCTCAATCAGAGACGGATTTATGGGGGGACTGGGAGTGGCCCTGGTCCCCCCCAAATTACAAGGTAAAAAATAATAATAATAAAGGTATTTTTTACCGATTAGTACCTTCCCCAAAATATTTTGGCCTTCAATTCCTTCTCAAATTAAAAGCTGGATCCGTCCTTGATCTTAATAAAGAATAAATGAATTATTGAGAAATAATATTTAAATAATACAGTTAAAATTAAAAATAAAATAAAAATGTAATTTTTTTTTTTTTTTTTAATTAAGCAGACCTCTAAACATGACTTAGAGAGAGACAGAGAGAGAGTAAAGCAGGAAAACATAGAGTGGCGATGCAGGGTATGGATGGATGTACCCGCAAGATTAAATTAAAAAAAAAAGAAGGAAGACACATGATTTAATCAGGTGAAAGAGATCTTAGAACATGTAAGAAGATCCAATTATTAATGTATTTAATTGATAGTGATATATAATGCATACTTTCATGCCCTAATGTTTGGACTGTAGGGAACAATAACCCACGCCCAATCAACCACCCGTCCTTCTTTCTCCCAATCCCATTGGCTCTCTACCCTACCCGTTTGGTGCCACCAAAACGCTCTCCCCCATCTACACGAATGAGGTGTAAAGCAAAGGATTCCTTTGCTCATCAAATATGAAATGGATTCCTCCACACGCCTTGTGTTATTTAATCATCATACTCACTTTAATTATCAATTTTCAAAATTATAACTGTACAACTTTTATGTGTTTTCTTTTGTGACATGCTTGTGCCTGTGGATTCGCTGGTTAGGGTTTTCTGATTTTACCTTCCTCCAAGTTTAGAAGCTAACGGGGATCGTTCGTTTTGATGCTGATTCTTGTATTCGGCTTTATTTTATTTATTTATCTTTTCTAAAATAAAAAATGAAGTGTAACGCACAAATGCATATTATTCGCTATTGGAGATGTATGTTCACTTGGTATTGGACCCCCCATATTCAATGGATGAGAATGATACATTAAATATGCTGCAAGCCTGCAATGTTATTCCTTTAAGAATATGATGAGTGCATAATATTTGACCACCCTTTTAATTTTTTTTCCCCAAGCCAATGAAAAAATGGTTACAAAGGATTTCTGACCATCCTTGACGCTTATGGAATTGCATGAAAATTGACATGCTTGTGTTAACAATGTGAACGCATTGACATTGGTCTAACAAGTTTAAACAATAGCAAAAGTGCAAACGCACAATAATCAAGCATCAGCTGAGCAGTTTAGGTCATGTAAAGGTATGAGTATAGGACTATATAGGTTAATCATAATTCGAGTTATTTAATTAAACGAATCAAACCTTTCAACCATAACCCACTAATTTTGTGTGAAATTCGTGCTGCCGGGTTCATAGATCGTATTAAAAATTGTCAGCATCTAATACCACATTTTAGGTTTGTATAGTGTTAAAATTTAAGTATAAGACTATATATGTCAACCCTAACCTGACGTGTTTAATTAAATAGGTTAAATCCGTCAAACCCTAACAAAATAATTTCATGTTAGGTTCATGTTTGATTGGTAAGTCCTAATAAAAATTAACCCTAGTTGAGAGAGAGAGAGAGAGGGAGGGAGGGAGGGGGAGGGTGTTTGAGAAGCCTTCTTCTTCTGGGGCGGCCATTAACTTGTAATTGAGTTTGGTGGGGAAACGTGGGGCATGAGACCATGGAGCCATTTGGTTGTGGATTCTCCAACAAAAACGTACACGCTTGGAAAGCAGAAAACAATACGCTCTCCACCAGCCCGCACTAAAAAGATCATATGTTGTGCTTTTGAAAATTAACCCACACCAATACAAAGAGCAAAAGGAGGGGAATCCATGTCCCTTCGTCAAATATTATATGCCACATATCACCCACTTTCTTAGACTTTTTTCCCACTACACTTTATATTTATACACACACATTTATATATTTATTTATTTTTAAATCAAAAGACAAGTCCCATTAGAAAGTGTCAACCCTCCCATATTCTTTTTTAATGGTGGGTCGGGTGGTTAGTTTAGTGGCTTTTAGATGACACCATTCATAGGGTATAAATATATGGTTAGTTTTGAAATTTCAATCACCAAACACCTGCCAAAGCCACGCTTATGATCAATCCCATGACTAGATAAGCATGATACCATTTTGGTTTCTCTCTTTCCTCTTCTTTTTCCCCTTTATATATAGATATCTTTTTATGAGTAATATGGGTTTTGAAGCAACCATCTATTTTTATACATTCTCCCACATAAGACACCGCACTAGGTGGAAGCCCATAGTAAAAGTGATGGAACATCATTAATTTAGACCAGTTGTTGCAGATTTTATGTCCCTTTGAGGGCAAGAACACACAAAGCTTCTCATCGTAATCTTTTGGATGTGATATGGAAGGTGAGATCAACTTCCCCATTTTCATTTTCCTCCCACTGAAATGCGGTGCAACGATCGAGTTCGCTTTTATAACAGAAAGATATTGGTTTTCGACAGTGGAGAAGAAGGTGGTATTAATCATATCAATCAACTACCCCAAGTTAGTTGGATATAAAAACACTAAAGCATCCATTTCTCGTTTCCTAGTACGACAACCCAAGAGAGCTGATGAAACCACTTATGCACCCACTAACTCACTACCACAAGCAGTAGTATTATACCGTCCATAGTTTTTGACACGATTCACGACCTTGACTTGTGGGTTTTGGTTGAAAAATTTAACTCATTTAATTAAAATAGGTCAGATTATGATTATCTAGATAGTCTTATACTCGTAAACTCTTATGTGACATTAGAGTTGATAAATTTTACATGACCTGCGAATCCGATACACAATTAGTGAATTAGGGTCTAAGGATGTAACAACCCACCCAATTGACACATAATATTATCCGTTTTTTGGTCCCCGGAATCAGACTTCCGAGGAGGTGTTATGATGAGATCATGATCATCACGTCTTTAAAATGCGTTTTTGTCATGAAGGGTGGAAGTATACATATAAGCATATTTCCACCATCTCCATACCCAAGCGATGTGTGACGCAACAATCATCCTCTCTTAAGACCCAGCATCCCCGTTGGAGACCCTCATGGGCAGGGACGGAGCCAGGAAATTTTATGGGAGGGGGCCAACCAAAATTTCTTTTTTGTTCTTTAGAATTTTTTTATTAAAAAAAAAAAATTATTTTGGTTGTTTTTTATAAACTAAAGACTACTGTCAAGGCTAAAAAAAAGTGAGCATTTGAAACTAAGGGCCAAAAAATGGACATTTGAAAGTAAGGACCAAAAATAAAAAACTTAATGGGTATGGCCCAAAAAAAATTAAGAATTGGGCCAAAAGTTTTTATTAGATATGGCCAAAAAAATCTAAAAATATGGCCAATTTTTCTGGAGGGGGCCAAATGACTAAACTTAAACATTACTTTACTTCTTTTTTTTTCCTTATTTTAGGGGGGGGGGGGGGGGGGGGACCATGCCCCACCTCGGTCCCCCCCTCCCTCCGTCTCTGCTCATGGGATTAGCCAATTTTTGGCGTCCCAGCAAGTGCCCCCTAGCGACCTTCATGGGTTTGTGCACACTTCCTCTATCTCAGATTAGGTAATGGCTCTGATATCAATTGTAACACCTCACCCCATTAACACACAATATTGTTCGTTTTTAGCCAATTCTTGATATCCTGGCAAGTGCCCGCTAGCAATCTTCATTGGCTTGTGCACGCTCTCTCTATCTCAAATTGGGTAATGGCTATAATATCATTTGTAACACCTCACCCTATTGACACACAATACTGTTCGCTTTTGGCTCCTCCGAATTAGACTTTTCAAGAGGTCACCCATCCTGATACTACTCTTGCATAAGTTCGCTTAACTACGGAGTTTTGATGAGATCATGACCATTATGACTTTAAAACGTGTTGTTGTCATGAAAGGTGTAAGTATACATATAAACACATTCCTATTTCCATACCCATGTGATGTTGAACGCCACAAAGTGTATGACCCATTTATTGAAATTTGTCGAATTAAAATTGGTTTATATAATCTTAATATTCAAGTGACTTCCATTGAGGCTCATTAGGAAAATTATGTGATGGATCATGTGGATGCATATATGGTGGCTTTCATGTTGGAGTGATTGTAGAGAGTTGCTCCGTGCGTCCATTTCCAAGTAATAATAAGAGCATTACTTAAATATTATGCTTCCCACATTAATCTTCTATTTTAAAGCTTGAAAAGGGAAGGGCCAAGGCATAGATATAATTATGAGTTTTGCTCATTATTTCTTCAACTGATCATCTTCTTGACAAATTAACCAAAGAATGAGGCTTTCCATTATTGGTGGTTGGCCTTTTTCTTCAACTTCCAGTCTTGCATTGATCGGTCAAGATTATCCTCCCGTAATAGTAGTATTAGTAACATAATTACCATGTAGCTTTAAAAGAAGCACACTAATTATCCCATTTCCACGGAAGAGTTATGAGTTCGTGCTGCCCTTTAGTGCTTTTAATATTATTGCGTTCAATGCCCAATAATTGAATCTGGTGTGTTGTTGAATAGCAACTCATGCGGATATTATTAGAATTAGGTCCAAATACTCTTTGGTCTTTAAATTTGGTGTGTTTTCAATTTCATAGTCCAATGATATATATATATATATTACGTGTAATTTAACCAACCAATTATAGAGAATTTCAATTTTATTTTCCACTCATTTGCTTCTTTACTCTAACTGTTATAATTTTATATTAGATAAAATAAATAAATAAAATCCATAATGAAAAACCTTTAACTTTTCTTATAAAACTAAAAATAAGTAGAATAATTTTATAAATCATACTTTTATTTCACAATTATTCAACAATGATGATGCAACTGACACATACATAGCATTGTAACTTGTAAGTTTTATGAGATAAAAGTGTGATTTTTAACATTACTTACGGTAAAAATAATGCTAAAAACCATTTGATAAACCTTTTTATTTCCCATTTCTCCTTTCTACCTCCAAAAGGTTAAAACATTAATAAGCTTTTTTTTTTTCCTCACTTTTCATTCAAAGAAAACTCAAAACTTATTTCACCTCTTGGTCACATTAACACACTTTTTAACTAAAAAAAAAATAAAAAAAAATCATTCTTATAATGTTTATCAAACATCCTTATTTCATATTTATTCTACAATGTTAATGTGAAAATTTTAATCAATTATTAGATTATTTTTAACAACGTCTGATAAATAATTATGAAATAAAAATATAATTTTAACATTTATGAGATAGTAACGCTGCCCATCAATAATTTAAGAGGACAATACAGAGGAGGGCCATAACTGTAATTGCAATCCCGTAAGAAAAAATGATCACGCCTCATCTAGGGAGGGACTACCCGATATTAAAAAAATAAGGTAACCTAAAAAGGGAAAGATATTTCGGGTTTACGATGTTAATTTAAAAATGGAACTAAATCTTGCAATCCCGACCACCAAATCTCTTGGTACAGTAAGAAACATCAGACTTTAGGAGAAAAGCTTCTCACGCGGCTCATGAGTCATGACCTTTAATTAACACGCTGTCCTATCTTGACCGTCCGATTAATACGATAATATATTGGATGCAATTGTGGCCCTTGGATATCAGGAGTTGAAAATTGAGATGTCGGAACATTTGGGATTAATTAAAGTAATGCCAAGACATGGCCGAACCCAAAAAAAAAAAAAACAAAGTAATACGGAGAAAGTGGATTCACACGTGGCGGGAATCAAAAGGTCACGCCTCGATACCAGGCGGGTAGAGATAAAAGAAGCAACAAATGATGAGCGTGAAAACAGGGCAGGCTCTGTGTGTGTGTGTGCACCGCATCACCGTAGGGATCTAGAGGCGCATGCATTCGTGCACGCCTTGGCTCGTGTTTCCAGAAGAGAGAGAGAGAGAGAGAGAGAGAGAGTCTTGTGTGTGTGCGTGAGTTTTTGCGGTCAAACTATAGTTAAATGGGCTACCATGCACGCGAGGGGTGGGGGGGAGTGGATTTGAAAGGCGGATAGAGATGGGTTTAGGGGGTGTGGAGTCACGGATGAGTGACGTGTGTCAGACTGGGTGTGGTGGGGTCCATTCATCGGCGGCTATCCAGGACGCGTAGCCGCCAGTGGCGTGCTTGCTTAGGCGTCTTTTAGCTGGAGTTTTATTCACTTTTTGCATACTTTGCGGTGATTTTCTTGGGTAGGTACTTGCTCTTTTCGGTATTTCTGTTTTCACCCCCCCAATATGTTCATTTCCACCGTCAACCTCGTAGGGGGGGTATCGTTGACTCTTTGTGCCCCAAAAAAAGGGTTTTCTGTTCCAACTTCCAAGTCATTGAAGTCAAGGTGGATTACCATTTACAAGTAATTTTTAATCTCGAATATCTTATTTAATGAAAACATATTTTAATTGATTTAATTTCAATAATTTTCACGAACCAACAAATCTTTATTGTCGGCAATATTTAAATAATTTTAACTAATAATACCCTTGTAAAAAAATGACTTAAAATCTTCCAAAAATCTTCGTGTTAGTAGACTTTGTGACCCGTAGACACACATTAAACATTCCCGGGTCACGTGCATAATAATAAGAAGCACATAAACCAAAAAATAACGTGAAACAGATCTCGTACAGGCTAATTTACAATCGATGGTATTATACCCTTTTTCCGTGTACGAAATTGTCTTTATACCTCATGATTCTGGTGCACGAGTGCACATTCTGAGATGGTGCAATCGTAATTATAGTCACGTGTTGAACCGAATTTCTAAGTCCATACACATTAAGTCACCGCCTAGCGTGCGCTATAGTAATATTCCTCTTAAATTATTGTATGGGGAGTCGCTTTCAACATAAATAGACCGTCTCTCTAAATAATAATATACATTATTTACTTCACCCCAGTGGTAAAATTGCGGACTTTGTATACTTTTCTAGGCAATTTGTTTGACAAATGTGCTCGTCTTACCAGAAAATTAGCACTAAGTTTGGTCTGTCTATCACGCTGGATAATCATGCGCAAATCCCACCTTCATATAGTACACATGCACCTTTCCTCCATCCCAACTCGCTGGATAAGATTAATGCAATTCTTACGTCAATTTAGATTGACATGGTTTGATCAGCATATTAATTTATCTGAACCTCTTAAGTTGATTATTAATAAAGTCCAAGACGGTACTAGGACCAGGTCCAATGGCTAAGCCCATATCAGACCCAAGACCAAAAATTGGATGCACTTCGGCTTAGGGTTTTAGGCACTCTCTTTTACAAACTCTCTTACTTTCGGCCCTTTTTTAGCTAGCTTTACTCTCTCTCATAGCAAAAGCTTATTAACTTTGGAGTCAAAGTGCTCTCATTTAGAGACACGTGAGGAGTGATTTTTGGTACATCGGCGTGCTTAAATAATAAGCACGTCGGTGTTAAAATATTATTTTATTTTATTTGTTTTACTGTTTAAATATTATTTTAATAATATTTTATAACATTTTACCACCAGTTACTGTTCAAACACACTAATGTGCCAAAAATTACTACTCTAGACGGGTAGGCCTACGAAAGGTCTTTCTTTCTTTTTATATTCAACTCTTTCTTAAAAGACGCATGAGGTCACTGTAACACTAAATTAATTAGTTAAGATGAGAAGTCGAATTTATTTACATAAAATTAACTTATATAATTTTATATTTATGTTTCCGACAGCCATTTAAATACTATCTAGCTCCTATGATTGTCCTATAACACCTAGTGGGCTAGTATTAGAACAAGTCATGGAAGTTTCAACGTAGAAAGGACATGGTGAGTGATATGCATTGCTGGCTGGGCCAGGGCGGCCACAGACACAGGTCTCTAATTACTGGGACTAGAGTTGTAGGCAAGGCAAGGAAAGGAGAATGGGGGTGTTTTTTTTGTTTTTTCTTCTTTTTCTAAGCAGAAAGAATGGGGGATTGAGCAGAATTATGGGTAAGCTTAAGGAGCAGAATTAAATAAAAGTTGGAGGAGTAACTTTTTAGGTTCCTGCGCGTGGGTTGGGGTCAACCTGTCCACTTCTCAAGTAGCACAAGTACTCCTACCAATGTACAGCTGTGATAGTTGTTTATACAGCATTCACACAGATCGGATACCTACCAACAATTATCCCCTCCCAATTACTGGAAGTTTCGAAAAGTCCAGAATTTATTTGATTAGATAAATTTCATATAGAGTCCCTTGCTTTATTGATCATTTGTTTAAGTTACCAGCCATTCGAATTGATAAATAAATAAAGTTTGGAAGTTGAAAATGGGGCCGGTTAGTGATGATGGGATGAGAAATGCAGTGGTAAACAGACCCAAGGGTGGAGATTATTTTGTTTTTGCCTTCTATAGATTAGGTGGCTTCGGACGTACCGGCCTCTCTCAGTGCCCTCCTTACCACTGCAATTCTCATTTGCTGCAATGGTCCCCCTTTTAACTTGCAACCAATTTTCTTGGCTTTTGTTCTAAAAGTTCATACGACCGTTATTTATCAAACATATTATTTTTTATTCTTTGTTTACTTGCATTGAATGGGTTGTTTAACTTGTTTTAGGGCTTATTATTGTTGGATTGCCCAACCAGCCAACCCTTTTTATCTGTTATATGTAATTCTCAGTCGGTCAACATTACATATAACTCCAATGTGCCCATGCACAACAAAGTTGCATGCATATATATGTCCCTAGAATTGGGACATAACTGAGAGTTTTGTTTTCTTGTTTTTTTGTTTTTTTGTTTTTTGTTTTTTTTATCAAAAGCTCATTCATTATGTAACCGATAGATGAAATTCAATAAGAGACGAAAACACATAGGGTAAATCAGAGGAACTCCCACGGGACATCACCTACAAGCATCTCTTCAAACATCATATCCTATATCAATAAACAGTATTATATCAACTCGTGAATCAATAAACAATATTATACCAAATTAGTAATCTGTATTTGCATTTGTATGGCGGATAAAGAGACTATATCAACTTATGAATTACCACCATCTGTACTAGTCTGCCAAAATTCACATTCAATGTGTTAATAATCTCATAAATTTTCCAAATTCCCATGGTCTCAATGGTTCACTTATGGATGTCTATAAAGAGCACATCACAACCTGAAAATTTAGAAGAAAAAAAAACAACATTAAATTAAAAGAAAATTTAAAAGAAATTTAAATATAAAAACAAATACATAAATATATATACCGTACCATATATATATATATATATATATATATATGGTACGGTACCATTGATATTTGGTAATCATTGGTAGTAGTAATGAATTTAGCAGTACAGCAACCGCGAAAGGATGTAGTAGAGTGTAGACAACTCTGTTGTTGATGAATCATCATAATGCATTGAGCTTTTTTATTTTTTTATATGCAAGTCCAAAGGTACTGTATATTGGTTTCTACACCACGAATATCTCTTTATTAGGTTAGGGGATTTCTTTCCTCATAAGAAAAAATTAGGCTAGGTGTTTTTAAGTAAGACATCAAAGAAGAAAAGATAAAATAGGGAAGGAAGGAAGGGACTAAGTCGCACTGTTTAAAGAGAATGGAGTTAGGGAGAAAGAGCTTATACACATTTATCTCTTATTTATTTTTTGTCCATCTCTTTTGCAAATTGACGATTGAATATGTGAGACCCACATGTGAGTTATACAGATTCAATGGTAAATTTGCCCTCTCTTATGCGGAGATGGACAAGAGATGAGCAAAAGATAGAAAACAAATATTTTTCATTTGGAAAGAAAGAAGAGAAGAATTTACATTGGATCGGTGATATTAGACAAGCTTGGATTAAGGATTTTCGAAGCCTCAGTTTGATTCGAAACTCAGAATCAAATTAATTTGGCGGAGACCACCAACTGGTGTGAAGACTCCATGGCCCTAGACTTCAATTTCTGTCAATGGAATTTTCTTCCTCTAAAAGGAGATCAATTGTTTCTTGGTTAGATGATTCTCCTTAATTACTCCATCAATTGTGTGTATAGCTGATGTAAGAGCATCTAAGCTCAAAGTAAAGAAGGCCCATAGTCTATTTTATTTTAGTTCCCTCTAATCCCGCTGGTCGACATTGCACTTCATTTTCTCTGTAAAGAAAAATTACAAGTTATAGGTGGAATGGTGAGTCAATGACTGAGTAAGTAGAAAACAATGTCAATAGTTTTAGCATGATAAATAAACAAGTAAATCAATACATCAATAAGACAACCCTGGGACCAAATTACTCATTTCTTTCCAGAAATGATCAGTTTTTCAGACAACCCTGGGATAAATGTATAAATGTACCCTTGCAGCCTTGTGAACATGTCAAAATTACTCAATTGATGATTGTCTAATTGATGAACAACTAAGAGACCATTTGCCTTGAAATGCAACATTAATTGGTGAATCTAGAATATAAGACCATTCATGTGATTTAGCTGAAGGAGAAGAATGAGCAGAAACTCTATTAATATGATGCAATTTTATTTGTAGGTATTGATTTCTTGTCCCTTGAGATAAGGGTGGGAAGCCAGAATTAACCATGGAGGGAACCATGGATACTGCCCAAGTTGTGTCTAAGCTCAATGAAACGTTGGGAGGAGTTGATGCAGTGGCAACAGACTCAACACCTAGGAATGATGGACTCCTAGCCCAAGATAAGCCCAATATGAACCCACCTGAACTCATGCCACAGGCAAACCAGACCCAGCCCAAGAAAGCAGGTCTACAGGCCTCAGAAAAACTGCTCCAGAGCCCCAATTTCCCAAGGTGAGTGAACGTTCTGTTCTCCTAACGAAATGGGGTCAGGAAAGTTAATTACAGCGCAGGAAAACACGATATATAAAAAGGGAAGAAGGCTTTTTTTATATTTATTTTTTTAATTCAATGTGGGGAAGGGGAAAAAGGAATTAGAAGAAAATAAATATCAAATGCAAAAAGGGAGTTAGAACAAAATAAATCAAGAACAATTAAAAATTAGTCAAATAAATATCTCAGTTCATCAAAAGAACTGATACCGCCAATGAATGAGGTTAAAGATGACAACATTCCGTAAACAGAACAAATCCCATAAGGGTTACCAACACGACCATTAGTAGTTAGTAGAAGAAACTAAACTCAATCATCAGTAGTCGGTAGAAGAAACCAAACCCAACCATTAGTAGTCGATAAAGAGAAAAAACTCTATCAAAAATAGAAAAAGAGGCCAATACAAAAAACTATCAAAAAAAGAAACACAAAGAATAGGGAAAAATAAAGAAGCAACCAATAAAATCACGACACAGCAACACCAACATCCCCCACCTCCCGGCCGGCAAGGGGCTTTCACACACCTTAGGCCGCCTTCCTCCACTGGCTTATCAATAATTTGGCACAATACTGATTCTTCACCGGCTTGTGAACCAATGGACATCTGTATATTAATTTTCTGAAAATAACTACCAAACTCGAAGGAACATAATCACTTTGGTAGGGTTGAGAGTTGGCATCGTGGACCGATAGGCGAAAGCCAATTCCTTTTAAGCTATTGTCGTATTTTTTTCTTTTTTTGGGGCTATCACTCATGGAAAGATTAGTTGTTTAGTGTAATTAGGAGCTCTTGGATTCTGGAATATGCCATAGCCAGTATAGATCGAGAGGATTGCATGGCCGTACTCTTTAAGAGATTCCAGATTTTCTCACAAACTGATAATAATATGTGATTAGACAAAGAAATTTCATTAATGGTCATGTATCAGGATTAAGGCTATATTCGAGCTAAGTCGATCGACCCGAATATTGAATGTTCAAGCTTGGCTCATTTAATTTTATTTCGAACACAAGTCGAGCTTGAGCTTATCATCGATTTAGATATTTTGTTTTAGCTTGGCTCATTTGATTTTATTTCGAACAAGAATCGGGTTCAAGCTTATTAGGAGCTGCTCAATTAACTTGTTCATTTTTTTTTTTTTTTTGAGCAACTTATTCATTTCTTATATGAATTAAAATATCATGATTGCTTATCTTTTTTGTAAATTCATACTAATTATTAGTTAATTAAATATTGTTAAAATTTTATCATTTGAGTCAGCTAAATAAATTAACTTGAATCTTAAATAATCTAACCTCAAGTTTATTTATATATATATGTATATAAATTCATTATGCAATACACAAACACGCCGAAGGGGCACATACACATATACCCATGCAAACTCACAACACACTCATGTACACACAAATCTCTAAAACTAAACCCACAACAATAATTCAAAGTATATCTATCATATTAGAAAAATAATTCTCTTTTTCTTAAGATATTCTTATTACAAAATTAAAATAATACTAAAAATATTTATAAAAATGAAATTATACGAGTTTATACAAGTTTATCCGAGCTAAACTGATTCTATACAAATATATCTCTTTTAATATTCTATTGTATTCGCGAACCGAGACTGAACCGAATTTAACTGAACCAAGCCGAGCGGCCAGACGCATCTTACACCCCCTAATCAGGATTGATACACAGCATGGCTTCGTTGGCCTGCTGCTATGGAACCAGTTGCCATTAATTAGAGAGTGCCTTTATTTTGCTACAGCTCGTCAGGCAATAACTGGATCACATACAGACGAAAATTAATATGCTTTTAATAATCACATTAATATTATAGATCCATGATGAGTGCTATTGGTGCTCTATTTCTACTTCATGCACCCCACTTTTAAGCGATTATGGAATCGTGTCTGATAGTTGGTGAGGCCTTTATATAGTTGGTGAGGCCTTTATATAGTTGGGCATTCAATGTCTCTGAATTCTTCCAACTTAGATACATTTTTAATATTTTGCAGAATAATGCAGATCAGTGCTACTTCAGAAACAGTGGTGACAGACCCTTTTTTTTTTTTGCCCTAAAATATATTGTTTTTGAGTGTGTCCTTATGGGATAGATTAGGGACAGCAGAAATAGTGTTTGATAATTTTTTTTTTATGTCCCATCAAAACATTAAAAGAGAGAACTAAAAATAAATTCACTTTTTAAAAAGCATTAACAAATGGGTCCACACAGAGCACCCCCATCAAGGCTCTCACTTCAATTACATATATAATATTATTATGGGGTTGTTTGGCATGCATTAACATATTGCAGTTTCGTATGCTGCAAACCCCACAGTCTAACCAGTCATGGTCAAACAAAGAATTGCTGACATGGCTCTGAATAAAGTAGATTAATCAATTCAGGGGTACTTGTGAGTAAATTGAAAAGCATAGAATATTATGAAATAATAAACAAACATATGAAAAATTCTTAAAAATTATACAATTCTCGCAAATATATCTCAGGACCTTTACTTTTTTTTTATCTTTTTCTTTTTCCAACCAATGAAAACTCCAGACACACCCAAACTAATCTCTCAAACACAACACTTTTTTTTTTTTTTTTTTCTCTAGCTCGTCTCTAGCTGTTAAGAATTCTAATATTTAACAGCTGGTGAGTGTTCTTCATGCTTAGAGCATGAAGTATGCTAATTCTGTTCCTCATCCACCATGCATCATCTACCCATGACTCAACTTATTCAAGTGCTCTTATACCTCCAATTTTTCTACCTCCCTCCTTTTCCTTTAAAACCCATCTTCCTTATCTTCATTCTTTTTGGGTATCCTTTGAAGGCCCACCTGAATAATCAAAACTAAAGTTCCTATGTAACAAAATCAATCACACATTTGTTCAGGAGGCCAAGTGAAAATCCCACATTCCATGACCTTATAGCTCCACTTCAAATGTTCTGTTTAGCTTCCTCCTTTTAGCATCTGGGGTATTATGTGAAGAATTTGCACATGAATCAACTGTAACTTCATCACTTTTATAGCTCAAGCATGCAGCATCCAACACTCCAATTGGGCTTTGGGGTATAGATGGGGCTCTTGCAGTCGAATCCTTAACAGAGGCACTGATCAATGACAAATCTCGGATCATATTAAGACACTTGATCACTCTCTCCTGCATCAACCATAATTAGAACAGGGGAGTTAACATTAGTTAACATATCTCACTTAAAATCAAATTGGCAAGTAATCAGGAAAGAATGATAAGAGGAAAAGCAAAAGCAAAATCATCATATGAATATCCTTTTGTGGTTCGGTGGACCAATGACTATATACCTTTTTCACATGTTCAATGAGAAGAGAAGTTGCTGTCTCAATGTCTACTGTCTGGGTTTCTCCTGCAACAGCTATTGCCACAGCTGCTGCAACCTCTGAAGGCCTGAACTCCAAGAAATCAATCCCTGCATTGAATTCGCATCCACCAAAACATTAAAACCCTCAATCATAATTTTTACCACTGCAGAAAGAAAAAGAAAAAACTATAGCACTACATTCCCGTTTGTGTCACCTTTTATTGTGCTTAATATGAGTTGGATTGATGTCAAGATTGATGTTCTAAGTGGGATTTGATCACCATTGATCTTGCAGAGGAAGTAGTCTATGAATGAGAAAGGGGTAACTGCTTGCATTCTCCACCTCAAGGTACTCAAAACAAGAAGTTCCATCCTCTGTATTGTTCTAGCTTCAAACACAAATTTCGCATCACCCACCTGTTAAGAGGATTATGATCATCAGGTCACAGATGAAAAGAGAACTGAACATCTATGCAGAGATGGCAATCGAGATTCATTATAACCTGCAAATCTAGAGATAGAGGAACTTCGGTCTCGTCAACTTTGGCAGCAAGAGATAAACATGCCACAGCCAACAATTGCATTGTCCAATGTTTGCTCTTCTGCAAATGTACATGCAGAGTTTATGCAATCAGAAATGGACTTCGGAACGTGATGCATAAAAGATTGGAACCAAAAGAATAGCTCGTTCTTTTCTCAACTTACAGGTAATTCATAAGCAGAAAGGAAACGATCCAAGTAGTTTACAGCTAAATATTCACACAGAGGTCCAAAACTGAAATGGGCATGTACCTGTTACATCAGTATAACCATTAGCATCGATCGTCAATTAATGTCAATGGAAAGAAATTAATCAAACAGTTCTTCAGCGGTTGCTAAACAAGGAGAAGGGAATGAAAGCAAATCAGAGGCATGCAGAAGGAAGAAACGCATATATCCCTTCAAGCAAAAACAGAGTGATGCCACCGATGTTCAATACCACTTGATTGTGTTCGACATTTTGGAGGATTTCCAAGGCCAAAAAAGGGGGAAAAAAATCACCATTTACAAAAACAAGAGAATGAAACTAATAATAATTGTAAAGGCAGCAATTTGTCTGCATAAACCCAGTTCCATGGTGAATCTTATCACCTCAAAAGCAAAAGATGAGACTAATTATAAGGGGAAACAAACAATACCGATGTCGCCATTCATTCAGGCAAGCAAAAAAGAAATCGATTGGCAAACTTTAGAAACCCATCAAAGAATGCCATAAACCCACCTTTCCAATCCAATCAACAGTCTGTCTTCTAGCCCCCAAGTCCAAGTCCCCGGTTCGCAGCCTCTTCAAGTAATCAGCAGCAGGCAAATGCTGGCATTCCTTTTCAACCATCAAAGCCAAACACTCGTCACTCTGCAAGGGCACCCCATTGCCACCGCCAAAGCTCCGGTCTTGGCCGTGGTTTCGATGATTCCGATGAAGCCACGTGTCCTCAATCTCTTCCTCCACTGCCCCATAATCGTTCTCATCAAATATGCTGTTGTCTTCCGCACAAAGAAGGCTTGAAACTGCACAGTCAAAACTGGGTGCCATTTGCAAGGCCTAAGAAATCTCTCTCTCTCTCTCTAAACAACAAGTTTCGTCAAATGAGAAACAGAATCAAAAACTTGGGCTTTGAATACTGATTGATTTCAGATATTGTAGACCAAGCAGCAGAGATTTTTTTTTTTCCTTGAAGAACAGCAAACGATGTAAAGGAGATAATACAGAAATGCAACGTAGTAAGGCAGCCTCTTCCTCTCTCTCTCTCTCTCTCTCTCTCTCGCCCTCCCCCCCTATCCCTTGCTCTCTCAAGTCTCAAAGATGGGGCTGAAAAGACTGCTTACTGCTTGAGAAGGGTTTATGAAGGAAAATCAGTGCGTCTTTATAGGGGAGAGATAAGAGGAGAGGAGAGGAGAGGAGAGTGTGTGTTTGTGTGTGAAGAGTGTCTTGTCAGGAAAGTGGATGTCCAATGGGCACCAATGAAAATTGAAATCAAAGGCTCTACGTGAAAAAAAAACTAATATTCAATTTCGGATATTTACGTGGCAAAACTAAACATGATTAACCATTTTCTTTATTTAGATTTCTCTACCACTTCTTATATCTATTTTGTCAAAAAATTCGTTGAATCTGATTTCTTTGCTTAAACAAATTTCCTTGTCTATTGTTTTTATATTTATGTCACATCAAAATTTTGTTTAAATAAAAAATAAATAAATAACCTCCTTTTAATACAACACATTAATAAAGAGAACCTGTTCTTAATTTTTTTTTTCTGTTATTAAAATATTTTAGCACAATTATTTATTTTATTTTATTTTATTTTAATATTTCTGTCATATGTTAACTTTCCTTGCTATCCTCCACTTTGTTGAACTTCGTCATATTCATGGAATCATGTTCTAATGAGACGGTTTTTAAGGGCCCTTACCCTTTTTATGTCAGGAAAGAAAACGACATGTTCGGTGCAGTAATATGATTCAAGTTGCAAGGACAAAAGCGTAAAATGGACGGTGTGGGGAGTGACGAACCGGGCAAAGAGTTTGTCTTTTTCACTCTCATGCCGACGCGTCTACTCTTGAATATGCAAGTGGTGACTGGAAGAGCACCCGTTTTCTTTGTGAAATTACGATATGACTCGACCTTTTGCAGTCTTTGGCCTTTCCCCATACGTACTTTTTGGCTAAAAAAAAAAAACATATTTCCTTAATATACGCCATATCGTTATTATTATTATTATTATTATTATTTTTATAAAAAAACTTATTATAAGATAAGACATATGGTTTTTTTGTTTTCAAACATGTGGTTTGTTTTTCTTTTTTCCTAGTAGTTTGAAAATTAGAGTTGAATTTTGTGAAGTTTTTCTGACGAGTTGTTTGAAAAAGAAGGTGTTTAATGATTGAGATTCGTCTATTGATTTGGAAGATTTTTTTTTTTTTTTTAAATAAAAGATAAAAAGGAAACATCGAATATTGGGGTCAATCAAATCTATTTGTGGTTAATTGAATGATTTAGGTGCATTATAATGCAACCGAGTTTTAGTTGTCAAAAATATAATAATGTCAATTAAGCTTCTTTGTTAAGCCTTTTTTTTTAAAAAAAAAAAAAAAAAAAACAAATTATTCAAAGAAGTTAAAATATTAATTTATAATTTTCCTTACAAAAAATTCCTAATTCATTTTACTTTTAGGTCACGTCAAAATAATTTTTCAAAAAAAAAAAAAAAAAAATCCTAAAAGGAGTTATCAAATACCACCATAGGCGAGGAAATAGACTTTGCCACTTAATTTTATCGAAAAACATTGATAGGAATTAACGTGATATAAGAGTAGAAAATTTGTCATTCTAAGTTCAAATACTAAGTGCCTGTTTGGGATTGTGTTTGAGAGGCTTAAAATTGTTTTTAACACTTAAAAAGACTGCTTGGAAAAAAAAAATACTCGTTTGGTAAAAAAATTAAAAGTGTTTTTAAGAGTTCAAAAAGTTTAAAAATGACCAAAATGCACTTTTGACTTAAAGCTATATTTCTCAAACGCAATCTCAAACATGCTCTAATTATATAATTAAATATTTCATGTATTTGGCTTTTGGCTTCACTTATTCAAAGAAAGTTTAGGTTCACACGTTGACAGTAAATTTACTTGTTTTTTACATCATTTTCTGATTGTGTTAAGAGCTGTTGATTGGGTTACTCACCCTTTTTATGTTCTCTTCTTTTGTAATTTTCCTTTTCTTCCCTCTTCATATTAAATAGAAAAAAGAAGAAAGAAAAAAAAAAGGTTTAAACTTACATGTAAAAAAGCATGTTATAATATCAATTAAATAATTAAATTTAATGAACTTAAGACAAAATTATATAAGAGATGCAAAGATGTTACGTAGTCAAATTGGTGAAGTGTTAACCTAGGAGTCGTCCAAAAAGGTCAAGAAAAGGGATGAACACCATCATGACACACATCATATTACTCATCCACTTCAACAAAACAAAACTGTAGATTGTTGTACTAATATAAATTATTAAATTGATTATATTAGGGTTCTTGTTTGTTCTTTTGCAATTTCGACATCGACATGACAAGAGATAACACTTAGTCCAACCAGTCGCATTTTTGTGTTAAAGAAATATACTTGGGTATGTCTTGTATAGATGATTCATGATACTTAATTAAGTGCATCAAGGTATAAACCCTTAAATATTTTGTTTCTTACTTAATTAAGCCTTTTTTCTTTCTTTCTTTCTTTTTTTTTTTTTTCCCCTGTTTTGCGGTTTTTATATCATGGCTTTTACATGACATTAGGGATGGTAATTCGTATTTACATATTGAGTTGGGTCGTGTCAATAAATAGGTACAATATTATATAAGTCAACTATAACTCAATTCATGTAATTAAACGAGTCAAACCTTTTAACCCTAATCGGCTAATTTTGTATTAGATTTGTATTAAGTTTGTGGGTCGTATAAAAAAAATTGTCAGTCCTAAAATTTCTCGGGTGAGGTTTGAGTCGTGCCAAGACATCTTAGACATAAGTGCTAGGCTTTCTATGTCAACTCTATCCAACCCATTTCCTTACTATATTTGATGTACCTAGGCATGGCTGTTAATTCAGATTTCAGCAATAAAATCATAAACAACCATTTTATAATGATTTTTTTTTTTTTTTGGTATGTCTTCTATGATGTGCACTTGTGGAGTGATATGGTGAATTGTATACAACTTGCCAACTCATTGAGTATAAGAATTAGGGAAATTCACATTGTCAATGTTTATGAAAAATGATTTGAGTTGCAAAGCATGAAGGGTGTATTGTATTTTGTGAAACTTGGTCCAGCTTGTGTCATTTTCAGTGACCAGCAAAGATAAATCTTAATGATGAAATGTGGAAATCTTGTCCAAGTCGGCCAAAAGCTTGGGTGGGGGAAATTAAAGGGTTGTCCCTCTAGACAGGCCAAAGAATTACAAAAAGAGATGCACTTTTTACTCCTTTTTTTCACTTTTGGGCGCGTCTCGTTTTTGAGTTGTGTAAAATGTGGACGACAATTTGGAAAGTACAAAATTTTTCTTACATTCAGCAATCACTGCTGGATTAAAAGACATTGAGGGTGTACTTAGTGAAAATGATATGACTAATAAGAGCTGTTAAACATTCAAAGATTGCTAATTTGACAACTCAAACCGTTTGCCCTAGCGGCGCATATCTCGGGTCCATCAAGGCCGAGCTTCTTCGAAACTTCCTAAGTACTAACAAATTCTTGGGATCATGTATCTCTATGTCTTGTTCGGTCCGTGCAAAATGTGTGCTTTGCACTTAAACAATATTTGACCCTCAACATTCAAAAATTGATAATTTAACAACCCAAAGGGGTTACCTTAGCGGTGCACAATTCGGGTCCGTCAAGGCTGAGGTTTGAATCTTCATAAGTGCTATCGATTTCTTGAAATCACGCACTCTGTCTTGCCTGGTTCGTGCGAAATGTGTGCTTTGCACGTACCTGATATTTGACCCTCAACATTAAAAACAAGAAAAGATTGCTAATTTGAGATTATATATGATTATGATTATCCAAGAAATATCTAGTTGACTGGTGGATTCAGTAATACTGGTCATTGCATTGGCAACGGTGTTATTAACTTTATTTTTTCTTCTTTGTTCTTGGACGAGGTGGGGGAGATGAATCATGGAAATTGTTAAAGAAGAGCAAGTTTAGGGATCAAACATATTCTGTCAACAAGTTGGTCCAATTTTTGTGGTTCAATATCCTTCACCAGATGCCCCTCGACTAGGTGTTTCTCAATTGACTAATTATCTACCGTTCTGACTTTTACCTTTTCTTTCCCCCCCATCTTTGTGTGTGTGCACAAAGAATTCGGTGGTCTTACTGGTATGACAAGCCCTAGATATAGTCCAATTATTGTAATTTGTACCTCATTGATTTATATGGTGGTACAATAGCCTTTCTCTTCACTTGGAAAGGAAATTTCAAAAAGGTTTATACGACCATAAGATAAGTATTAAGGTTTTCCACTTAATTTGTCTATTGTTTTTAGTTGGTTTTTGTTGGATAATGGGATCTAAGTTAAACTTCAACCTAGTCAATTAAATAGACATTTGTTTAAAATGCATGTAATTTTTACTTACATTTTTAATATAATATGTAACTCTCACAACCATTTTGGATAAATATACTTGGTTGAATCAAAACAAAGATGGGGTTATAAGATCTCTTATTAAGTACTGCATTTCATGCTACTGTGTTTCTCAATTGATGTGCTGTGTAACGATTTTTTTTTTTGTGAGGGTTTGAGAAGGGTTGAGGGATCTTTCGAAGTTCGTGTCCTTTCTTGTATTGCCTTTTTTAGCGATCAATTTTTCTAAAATCTGTCTCAAGAATACGTAGGGTCGTGTCATTCAATTGACACATTCACTTCTAATTTCTGTTTACTTTTGCTAAGTAAGTTGTATCAGGGTTTATTGTTGGCTTGCCCAACCCTTTTCTGTGTTTATTTTTATAATTTTCATCCCTTCTCCCGTCGGCCTTGTTCTAATCTCTTGGGAAAAAAAAAAAAGTACTGCATTCCGTGGGATAAACCAACTTAGAAAGTTGGGGTTGAAATTCTTCCAATGGTTGTCTAAGATCCTTCTCAAGTGTAAGCCTGCAAATACTAAAGTGAAATTCCATGCTTTGAAAACCTTAGCCACACTGTAATCTATATTGACCATAATCAGTGAAATCAACGGTAAAAATTGGACCACTGACCAAGGTAACTAAATTTTACTTAGGATGCTTGTTCTTGGATTCACTCACACATGCTAATAAAAATGGATTTCCTAAAGAGACTTTAGGGACACAAATTTCTAACCCTTTTTATCCCCTTCATTCTTTTAAAAAATCCTCTCTTTTTTTTTTTTTTTTCATGCTCTTTGGAAATCACCCTTTTCCACTTTTGCAGATTCAGTCTAGAAAATTTCTGTGAGGGCCAATTCCAAAGCAACCAAACACTTGGCTGGATCATATGGCTCATGTCAGTTTGTGCAAATTTCGAAGACTATATTCCACCTTTATTTTAAGGGTATGAGAAGCACGAGTGAAGGCCCCCCCCCTCCCCCCCTAGACTTTTCCTCATGGTCTAAAACCCTAAAGAGAGTCTTCCTAAACTGTTTGAGATCCGAGCTTAACAGAGTGTCATCCACAGATCACAACCCCACTACTCATTTTTTTAACTCATCCCTTCGGATTGTTTTTCCTTTTCTTTTCTTTTCTTTCCTTTGCTGCTACAAGTCCAATGTTAGGTCATGTGTTTGGCAGGCAGCAGCAGCAGCACCACATTGAACCCCTTTTTGAAATGCTCTAAGTTTTCCTTGCATTCTAAGTATAATTCTTTATATAAATGGTCCCTGAAAAGATAATCTATCAAATTAACCTATGATTCTTTAAATCCCTCTCTCAATTCTAAAATCCCGGTCAATGATCGAGCGCGGAATTAGAATTTTTTTGTCGGAGGGCTAAAAATTAGCTTCGACTAGCCGGGCCATACCAAAATACTAACTTGTTTAATGACTTGATAAGAAATGAGCTTTGGGGGGCTAAAAATATAGCAATTTTAAAGCATTTTGGGGTATGGCCCCCAAGATAAAATGTAGGTCCACTCCTTTCTATAGCATAGTTTATAGCTATAACATAGTTCACTCTATGACTTCGTGTGTGAATATGAGCACATTAGAATATTACTTTCTTTCTTTTTTAATTGAGAAACACATTAAGATTACCATACCACCTTAAAAATTGGATCTTTCATGTATATTTGGTCGTATGGACAGCCATATCATATTATGGTTTTTGGGTTATCTTTACGCACGTGGCCTCTAATTTCATATGCTGTTAATATAGTAGTTAATTAACATTATTATCACTTTCCTTTCTTTTTCAATTACAGAAGTAACATATTTTATGCCCTCTTGGTGTTCTTTTTTTTTTTGACAACTATCATAATCAATCCATTGTTTTTCCCATGGTCCATAGACTTCTGTTTTCCCCAGAAATTACCTTACAAAAACAAAAATAAGTTTATTAATTTATTTAATATTTCTGGAATATTTTAAGTATAACATACATAGATAAGTAATACCCAAGAAAGGAAATTCAGAGGTCTGGCCCTTTTTTTTTTTTTTTAATTTTAATTTTTTTTTTTTTTATCTTCTTGCTAGCTCCAATGAAAATGGCAAGGACAGTACCATTGAGGAGCCATAAATTCAGATTCCGGAATCTGGTTGCAAGCCAATGAGTAAATTTAGATTTAGATATGGTATTTAATTAAGTAATACTATATTCTTGCATCCCCTATGCAAGTCCTTGAGATTCACCACTACTATAAACTAATTCCAACCTGATATAATACAAATCAGCAGCGTTTACTTACTAATTACAAACAGATCAGGATTAAGAAAAAGGAAAAAAAAGGAAAAATACAGAAAATAATAAGAAAAAAGTTCCTCCCTATGCATTGAGCTTGTAACAGTTGGTCGTATGGGCATGTGAAACCAAGACAACTTCCTTGTCCGCCATCAAAAGCTTCCAGAACATCCGCCGTATCTTCTGTGTCTCCACTAACAATCTCAGTCATCAATTTAACAAACAAAAAAATGAAAACAAATATACATATATAAAAAACTTCCTCAGTTCTTGTAACTCTGGTGTCTTATTGGTCACAACATTCTTAATATGAGTTATATATCCAAGAAATACCAGTTTGAGCTGTCAAAGTCACACCTGTCTTGGCTCAAGTCCTGTCTTCATCAAAGTTGTCAAAAAAAAAAAAGCCATTGTTGGGTGAGGATGCATTTTGGTGTTAGGGACCATACATATATATCATATGCTTGGGGAAAGAGGGTTTCTTTCTTAGACCAAATTTTGGAGTCACCATTGTCTCCTTTAGGATTATTTTATTGTGAGCCAGCCTCGATTGATGTTTGATAGGAATAGTCAAGTGCACTCTCACTATGGGGATTGTAAATGGTGGGGGATTAGGATAATGTCATAGCCACCAATTAGCAACCGACCTGACAGAAAAAGTGCTTCTGCCAATGTTCTTCCTTGACCAATTAACACAATTCATAACCACAGTCCAAAGTAATGTAGTTGAATGAAACCATGTCTTTACTTGATTTGTCTTTCTGTGTTTTTTGTTTGTCATTCAACTACGTTTTCTTGCATTTTCAGTCGTAGCAGGTTGGTTGCTTGCTAAGGGGATTTTCCAATTTGCTGCGGATGAAGAATTCTGCCAACTTAATGGGCCACTAAGGCATATAGGGCAACAATTGGGGAATAGTCCAATACTAACCACAAATGCATGCGGACCATTTATGCCTTTCTGGTTCAAATACAAAACCCATGGGCCTTAGAGCTATGTTTGTTGCCAATCGTGAGAACACAAAACAAACAATAAAAGGAAAGGGGGTTGATGTAGGAACTATTATCATATGTCGGAGAAGAAATGAGAATGCTTTCACATTAGTTAGTAAAGAGGGCTCATTTGATATATTATGCACAGGCCAATTAGCAAACAAAAAAAAAATTGATAATAAACTAAGAAAATCTCTCTTGCCTAGAGCCAAAAAGGGAAAATAAAAACAAAAAGAAAGAATTTTGGGTGTGTTTGGCAAAGGGTCTAAAAAAGGAAGTGGACCGGAACTATAGCAGATTTAATTGATGTAAGAAAAAAAAAATGTTTTGTATAAAAAAGTGAAAAAATTTGTTTTGTAATGATTTTTTTTTATTTGAATAGTAATAAAAAGTGATTGATGTGATGTAAAAAGTAAGAATGTTGGAGTTGATTTTAAGAAAAAAAATTTGGGTCTTTGGGTCCAGTCCGGTCCACTCCTTTGCCAAACACACCCTTGACTCTTTTCAAGACATAAGGCGCCGAAGGAATGAGATGCAGTTCTTTAATCATTCCAGTCATAATTTTCGGTCCGAAATTTTCTATTTGATTCAAAGTTCAAGCAATAGCTCTATGCAACGAGTAGTTCTATTCATTACTTTCTTATCCGTTTCTCATCTTTTTAAAGTTTATATAGCATGGTCCATTATAACATTCGGTGCATAAAGATTGAGATTTTAGTTAAAAAGCCCACGTCACGTAAACTTAAGAATATGTATAGCATTACTCATATGCGATTTCTTCTAAAATAGCTTGTTGGTTTCTTGAGCTAAGTATTATACTCTTGGCCCCATGATCTTAGTTGAGTTGGGCTGCAACGGGCCTAGAAACACAAAACTCTCTAGCCTTTGTTAACTTGTCAAGGGGACTAAAATGGAGCATCAAACCCAAAGATAGATACAAACAAAGACACTTGTTTAAGCTGGGCCCACTAACTCCAGCTGGAGAGATGACCACCGTCCAATCAAACTTCCATTCTCACGTGGCACAATCAGGAGCACACAGCAGTACAATTAGCAGCTTCTGGAGCCGGAATTTGTCTCTGTTCCACAGCAAGAGCATCAAGCAACGAACCCCGAATCCAAACCAAACCCAAACCCATTAAATACAAAGTTTGTATAAAAAAATGGCATTTAGCCTCTGCTGCAGAGCATCCCCGTCCTGGTCCATCGTCTCTGCGGCCACACTACGACGCCGTTTGCCACTGGTCGGGGCCTTTTGCATGCTCAGTTTTGGCCTCTCCAATCTCTGTCTCTCGTACAGCTCTTCCCTAAAAACGGGTTGTGCTCAGTCTCTCCCATTTGCCCCTCTCTTACGGTACCCACCACTATCTCCGCGACTCTGCGATATATATGTTGTGGGTTTTATTGATTTCATTCAAATTTGACAGCCATTTTTGTGTAATTGCGTTCCAGATCGAAGTTTGGTGGGCAATCGCCAGCTAAGAACGTCCATAGTATCAGAATGGAAGGGAGTAGCAACACTGTGCCAAGTATCGTCGTCTATGTTACCGTTCCTAACAAAGAACTGGGTATGTCTTTGAATCCTTTTTCATTATGGCAATGAAATGAATTTCCACCATCGTCTTCATCAAAGTTCCATCACCAAATTTCTCTCCTGCGAATTTTGATCCAATTTTGTTTTGGGTGTTAATTTGTTTAGCTGTCAGCTGTTGTTTGAAAGTGTTTGTTTGTTGTTTGGGCTTTTTTTTTCTTCTTCAAGATGCTGCTGCTGGGTGATGGGTTTCATTTGGTGTTTTTGGTGGAGATGAGTTTTTAATTAAAATGAATAAAAAATTATAAAAATGATTATTTTAATAAATAGAGAAGAAATTTAGATAAACGGTTGGATGTAGCTTTGAAAAGTGGTTAACTAAACTAGATGAAGTGAGTTTTGGTTAGCCATTTTGCATAAAAATTTACATAAACTAATGGGAATGCTCTTAAGTCATTTATCTTAGATGGAAGATTTGGGTCCTAAATTACTAACTTATTGGGGAATGAATAATCTTTGTCTAGGTAAGAAGTTGGCTGAAAGCATTGTCAAAGAAAAACTTGCAGCATGTGTAAACAGAGTACCAGGTATGCACTTCATAATTCTTTCCTCAGCATACAACATTGAATTGCATGTTCCCTCACTGGGTAATGGTCAATTGAAAGATTAGAGCATGGATTGGCAAATTTGGCATTTTTTTTTTTAAGTTCAAATTGCTTGTTCTAATTTTTTTTTTTCATAAGTAATCAAAGTACTAAATTGCTTGTTCTAATGAAAATGGTGAACTAAATTTTTCAGGTTGACATTGTTTTATGCATTCATTTTGAAGGTTTGGATTATTTAAAAATTTCAGCTAGGATTTCCCGTGTCTAGAAATGTTTCTCAAATATGAATCGCCATGGTTTAACTTTCTGAAATCACCTGACTGAATAAAACATTTGAAAAACTTTTGAAGTGGGGTTATTTGTCAAATGTTATGTAGTGTCTAACCATGTTTAGAAAGGCATGTAAGTACATGTTGCTTTTGAATATACACCTGCTTTAGCTATGCATAATGAACTGGAGATTTCAAACAATACTCAGAGCCATTTTGATCATAGCTCTTTATTTAAACTGTCGTAAGTTTGTTTCTGGACATATCTCTTTCTCTCTATTTCAAGCTGTCGGTTCTTGTTTTTTACTATTCCACAACCCCCCCCCCCCCCCAAATATATTTATCTTGGATTTAGAGTTGAATTTTATGGTTCTTCCGAATGATATTCTTTCAAACAACTGACATCAAGTCAACGACATGGGCCTTGGCTTTCTTGGCATCAGGATGGAATTGGGTTGGGGTAGTTTGTAGGTCGGATATTTGCATAACAAAGTAGAAAAGAATGGAATTGGCATAGATACAGTTTCCTTTATTGGATTTTTTTGTGACCATGTTTATTTTGTGTTTACAGGTATTGAGTCAGTGTATCAGTGGCAGGGAGAGGTATTGACTGCATTTCCCCATTAATTAAGAGTACCATTTGAATATAGAGAAGAGTGGATATCAACCTTTTGAGCCCTTTACTTATCATTCCAGTCAGACAGTTTACTCGTTCTTGTATATTTGCATATCCAAGAATGAGTCGCTCGAATAAGTTTACAACTTGTTTTGTAGCTTATTTCTGTTGGTTTTGTATTGTGGGTTCAGATCCAGACAGATTCTGAGGAACTTCTTATAATCAAGACTAGGCAATCCCTTTTAGAAGCTCTCACAGAGCATGTCAAGGCAAACCATGAATATGAGTAAGCCCAAAGCCTCTGCATTGTATTTTCTTAAAAATACCTAAGTAACTTGCTTAAGTATTTTACAATTTACATACTACGGAGTAGACAATTCTGGCTTCTTGTTACCTACTGCATTCCCATGGCTCTGAAAGCAGACGACCCCTTTGGATGAAATAAGATTTTCTTTCCTCCCTCATGCCCTTTTCCTTGTCTATCTCAGTGTACCGGAAGTGATTGCCTTGCCCATCACTGGTGGCAGTCTCCAGTATTTAGAATGGATCAAAAATAGCACAAGGGACTGACTTTCTCACTCATCAAGATATTGATGAAGCTATCCAAGTATTTGTTGAAGTAACAGGTATTACCTTTTGGATTGTACGTGTGGATCTTTATGGGTTTCGGTGTGTATGCAGGTGCGTGTGGTAGACTCAAATAAACTGGCATGTCATCTTTTGGCAATAGAAATCGAAATCTGTTATGATGTAAGAAGGATTGCATTGTGTCCCTGTTTGTGACTTCTTAAATAGTATAAGATATACAGCCCTGTTCCCCAAGTGTCTTGCCTTAATGCCTTGTGTGGATTAACTATTAAATCTTGAATAATGCTACTTTTCATGCTTATTTCACACCAACTGATAAGGTGTATTTTAAGTGGCTGACATAAGAAGTCACTTAGAATATGTCACGTTAGCTAGTGTGAAACGAGTGTATTAAATGGGCTAAGTCTCCCATTATCTACGTTTCAATAGGTAAAGCTGCTTTTATGATTTGCCTTCTTGCTACTTTACAAATTACAATTGCTCTAGGGTCCAAGTAATTGCTGGAATTTCTTGTTGTTGTGAGATCGATCACATGGAGCAACGCTTGTAAAAAAAAAAATCCGTCAGGCTTCTCCAAGGTGACCATAATTAGACAAACCTGAAAATGCCCCCATCATTCAAAAATCAAAACGTCAAGGATTGGTCAAACAGTCTACAACGAGACCTGCTATTTCTTTAAAAATTGGATGAAGATAGATGAGAGACAGAAAAATAGCACTTCTCTTCAACAATTAATAATAGTTGAAAGCTGAGAGTCCACCGCATGCAGTTGTATGATACACCAATCTTAGCCCACGTAGGGCCCCTTAAAACCCGCAAGTAAGAGAAAATTAAATGAAAAAAAAAAAGTAAGAAAACTTGATATCAAGTCTTATATAAATATAAATACATTTATATTATTTTAAGGTTCGAACATGCTTTGAACAAGACCTCACATTCACAACGGTCAAGGGGTTCCCTTGACTATCTCGGCCTTTAACGAAGCAAAAGCTTCTTTTATTTACTTGCTGGTTTGCTACTCAAATCTCTACATGTGTCAATTTTAGAGCTTATTAAATTGGATGCACCCTATTCGCATAGGAGTGCAAAATGATAAGGATAGAAATCTTTTAAGATTAATAAAAATTAAATTACCTTAAACTTGGGAATCTGAAGATAATTTGATAAGATTACATCACCATAAATTAAGAGATTTGATTAGGATTATATTGAATTCAAATCATCTGTAAGCTCTATAAAATAAAATCATATGTATTGTAAACTTATCAAGCTAAAAAGGTTTTAACATGTGGACATACATAGGCCATATAGGCCGAACTACCTAAAATCTGTGTTTTCTCTTTTTCCTTTATCTCTCTTTATTATATGATCATATTCTATACAAAAGACCCTCAGTAATTTTCTCTTTTACCATTTATCATGAAAAAAAAAAAAAAAAAACCACAGGCCATGTCTCTTTGCACCATGTTTTACTTTTCCTTTGTGATATTCGGCCCAGCCAAAGGTAGAATTGAAGTTTGTTTTTTAGTTTGGCAACTGATTAAATGGAAATTATAACACCTAGGATTGATGGCAATACAGCACAGCCAGGACAGATGCCCGGCTGACTCTGTTAAGTGGGTTTTGATATTTTTTTTTTTCTAATAAAGTGGGTTTTGATATAAAACAGGAAGAACAATGCTTATGGGCGGATTTTCAAATGTTATCGGCCTTCCATAATTGATATAGTTGCACCATTCAGAAAACATATTTGTGGCCAACTATTAATTGAGTTTGCCATCGCCATACCACTCACATTCAAGAAAGCAGGTTCTTTAGGATAGGGTAGAACTGCAATTTCATTGCTAAGCATTGCAATAACATCAGACATACTAAGTCTATCTGCTGCACTTGCTTGAAGACATAGCAGAGCTATGTTAACCAATTTCATTGCTAAGCATTGCAACAATATCAGACATACTAAATCTATCCGCTGCACTTGCTTGAAGACAGAATAGAGCTATGTTAACATATCTCATTATCTGCATAGTGGATATATCATCAAGTAGTGGATCCACCAAGTCCGAACCCCTATCAATTGTCCATAATTTTCATTCACTTTTTTTTAAAAAAAATATATATATTTTATTTTTAATTTTATTTTTAATTTTAATTTTAACCGCCTACTTCTTAAAAAAAACCCACATTTTACTCTCTAAATCTTTCTCTATTCCATTTCAATTTTTTTATTTTATTCTTTCTTTACAAACTCACTTCAAATCCATTTGAGAGTAAAGAATAGGGATTTAAAACTCATATTTCTGGTTTTGCCGCTCAACAAAATTTTTAGCTAATTAGGAGAGCAAGACGGGGTGAATTTTTTTTTTTTTAACTGCTGGGTTAGTCAAATTGTTTTTTTATAATTTGGCTAGCCAAATATAAATGCACTTAGCCAGCTAAAATTTGTTACAAAATAAGCAGCTATTAGAGATCAATTTAAAAATATATTTACATTTCACTTTCACAATAAGAGCATGATTGCTATGTATATTTTGGTTTGTGAATTTATAGTCAATTCTCATTTATTCTTTGCTTCCACTCTATATTTTGAAAATAATATGATGACATTAACCACGACAATATGAAGCTTGCGTCAAATATAGCTAGCAGGTACTCTTATCAAATGCTACCCTTTTTCCATACAAATTGGTTTAGTCTGAATATAAAAAACATCATGTTATGGGTGATGCCCATGATCTTCAAACTATTACACACTATTAAACAACACACAAATGACATTCGAAGCCCACCTCCTCCAGAAGAAGAATAGGACCGCTCAAGCTTTTTCAATATTACTTTCTATGGTTCATCTAACTGGTCCTGCAGGAAGCCAAACATAATCTAGCATTAGATCATGATCAGTTAATTTATGTAATCATTAAGCCCAGGATATTTCATTAAGCCACTATATTTAAGTGCCTCCCCATGTCTGCACTTAAAATAAAAATAAAAAATAAAAAATAAAAAAACTGCTTCAAACACAGTATAATTACTCTTTCCATAAATGTAGCCTTGCCACACAAATGAGAGAGCGAGAGAGTGAAAGGATGGGGAGACTTACTGGCACATCAGAGGTCCAAAGAGTGAGGTTGTCCCTTAGAAGTTGCATGATGAGGGTGCTGTCCTTGTATGATTCTTCTCCCAAAGTGTCTAGCTCAGCGATAGCTTCCTCAAATGCCTTCTCAAAAGGAAAAGCAATTCAATGCATTTCTGACATTTACAATGTAAACAATGGCGGATTTTTTTGCCTATGAAAAAGCAGTACCAGGAAACCAAAAGGCTAACGAAAAAAACGCTATCAAAGCCACAATACTTAAGGGTAAAGAAATATTTGGAGCACCAAGATAGTAGAGCTACCATGGTGACATATTTAAAGCTTCACGTTGATGACTGTCAGCAAGCAACTATGGCCGGCATCTCATGGAGCAGATTTATCTCACAGAATAGTCTCATCCTATTGATTGCATAAAGTAACTCCCAGAAATACATCACCGGATCTTAACTACAACAAGATTACAATCAAACTAAGATGAAGGAACCTATTGCCATGTATGATTATATGAACTGCCCTATTGCCATGGCATCCACATGGCACGTACACTGATCCCATCTGGAACACTTGCAATGAAGTTAATTGCAGCAAAGTTACCCACGTACATGGCTTGTAGGTTCACATATGTGAGTTCCTCATAACCAACTACAAGGGTCAAATTCAACTCCCATTCAATTCGTACTTCGACCTGCCTTCTATCTCGAGATTTGACCCACGCTCAATCTTATCCTCCAACCCATATTTTAACTTAAATTAACTTCCAACTTCTATCTTGAGTTTGAAGAAAATATTACAATACTATACAAATAACATAAATATTATGCATCATATTTTTGTATAATACCACATGTAATTTATATGTTTTTTTATAATACCATAAGCTACAATTATTTTGCATAATATACTATATTTATCTAGTAAAATTTTACATATAAATATCTTAGGGGAAAATAATATACTTAAGTCCCTTAAACCCTTTTTTATTTGGGCTTTTAAACTACCAAGTGTGACATTTAGATATGTTAAACTACCAACTTTTGTCAACAAAAAAAAAAAGCCCATCCTTCAATGGATGGAAAAGTGGTAATTTTTTTCTTAAAAACCAAAATAAAAAATAAAAATAAAATAAAAGTAAAAGTGGTGGTAGTTTGAGGGGTGGTTCGGCCACCCCCCAAAAGCCTAATGAACACCGTTTCAAAAGTTTAAAATGTAAACTTCCATATGCATGATTTTATCACTCATCTCACCCAAGATGAAGCACATGGGAAATTAGCAATTCAATGACCATGTACGCCCGTGATTGAACACATGCAACTCTACCATCACCAAGTGATCCAAGAGTTTAATGAATCATGCAAAATACCAAGAAATACAAGAAAAAACATATAGACCAAGCATGTCAAACTCGAAGTTCCATTACTATATCACCCACCCATCCTCTTCCAGACACACAAAGGAAAAGAGGTAGGAGTATATATGCATCTCATTAGTCAATTTTCTACCCCTAACCGACCTCATCAGTATTCCAAAACTGCAATATGAAATTCAATCTCACTGCAGCAAAAGAATATAGTTTTCCAACAGTTGGAAGATTGACCAGAATGGCCACTCACATAAAGATAGTTGATTGGAATTTTGCTTGATCCAACCATCAACAGGATGGACTACAAACTTCCAGCTGACATTCTACAGATTTAAGTGATTAAACCAATCAAATCCTCTACCAAACAACATACACAAGCAACAGAACTAGCATAACAAAACACAGCATCAATAGTCAGAGCAAAGACTTCAATAAATTTATGCAATAGATTTCTTTTTCTTTTCTTTCCCTTTTTTCCACTATGATATAATGCAAGGGATTGCTATCCAAAATTTTCTCCAGATACCTCATAAATTCATAAAATCAGCCAAAATATGCAGACTAAAATGCCAAATAATTAATAAACATTACAATTAAGTCAATAGACAATAACCTAATGGGAGCCCGATTTAAGTTCATCAAGAACAGCTCAACGGACTTCAACTACTTTTTTTTTTTTCTTTTTTTCCCTTTGAGGAAGGAGCCTGTTTGTTAGCCACGGGTCATAAATGTCATAACTTAGAAGGGACCACTGCTATTTTTATCAAAGGGCTTCTGTGTACAGTGTACTTATAACTACTTTCTAAAGCTAAGTTTTAAACTTGGTAGGACTTTGGGGGGCCAGGGCCCCAAGGCACTTCCTGAATTCGTACATCTAATTCTACGTCTAAGTCTATGACATACAGCCATGCAAAAACCGGTTTTGACGATAAATGTTCACATGAATCTTCTATTTCCTTATCTAACAAAAAGTTCTAAAATTAAAGGAATTGTAACTTTAAAAAATAAAATAAAATAAAAACATATAGAAACTCGACCTAGTTCAAACTGAACTGAGCAACATATAATCATGGCTCTCAAAATCCAGAAAAGGACTAGCAAAGATAAATGATTTTTGAGACATTTTACTTGGGTAATTGGAGGTGAAGAAGAATACCTGTTTAGCCATGCTACACGCTTTGTCTGACTGATTGAGAATCTCGAAGTAGAACACAGAGAAGTTGAGCGCTAGACCCAACCTTATCGGATGCGTTGGAGCAAGATCCGTAAGAGCAATATCCTTCCAAAATACACAAACATCAACAATCAACAAACACCCAATTCGAAAACCCACCCAAAAAAATGGGAACCAGAAGTTCCAATCCTACTCTTCTAATCAAAACCACCGTGCCTCATAAATCAATTCATTAGCCGCATTCAGTTCCAACTTAAAACTCACCGAGTGAAACCCTAAATCCACAGTAACCTAAGCACCCTCCCTCCAATTAAACCTTTAATTAGTTCAGATCATTCAGAATTTCAAACCTAATCCAAGTCCGAAAACGAAAAAACCCACAAATTTTGCACTCCGCGTCACTTTCCTCACACTTTCTAACCAACCGAACAGAGCCCAAAAACCCACACCAGAGCGAGCGAGAGTACCTGAGCAGCCTTGTACGCAAGCATAGTATCCTCCGCAGCAGTTTTCCTCTCATCCCCGGCCTTGAACTCCGCCATGTAGCGATGATAGTCCCCCTTCATCTTCAAGTAGAAGACCTTGGACTCACTAGCCAAGGCCGAGGGAACGAGGTTAGAGTCCAGGAGCCTGAGAATGCTAGCGCAGACCTCCGAGAGCTCGGCCTCGACCTTCGATCTGTACTCCTTGACTAACACCACGTGTTCCTCGTTCTTGCGACTCTCCTCCTTCTGCTCGATCGACGACACGATCCGCCACGCGGCTCGGAGCGACCCGATCACGTTCTTGTAGGCCACGGACATGAGGTTCCGCTCCTCCACGTTGAGCTCCGATGCCGGGGTCGACCCCAGGACCAGCTTCTGCATGAACTGCACCATTTCCTCGTAGCGCTCCGCTTGCTCCGCCAGCTTCGCCAGGAACACGTACTGCTCTCGGCTTAGGTTTTCAGGAATCGTGGACGCCATTGTCACCGGCTATCAGAGACAGACAGACACAGAGAGAGAGAGAGAGAGAGAGAGAGGGGTTGGGGCTTGTGGGGCGAGAGAGAAAGAGGGACAGCTCTGGTCGGTGTATATGAGAGAGAGGTGTGGTGTATGTGAGAGTACTGTGTGAGTGGAGTGGTGGCCGTTGGATTTGAGTGGGAGAGTAAAGTGTTATTTTGTAACCTTTTTGTGTGTGTGTGTGTGTGTGTGTGTGTGTGTGGACTGGAAAGAGAGAGATAGAGTTTGGGCCTCGTTGGGCCTTACAAGCGCCAGTGGCAGAGGTGGAACCCAACCGTCAACTCTCTCCGACGTCGTTTCTTGATCTTCCCCCCTGGTTGGACCTGATATCCTCAGCTCAAACTCAAAGTGTTACCATCTTTAAAGGAAAATGCTATCCACACTCTCATTTTAAGACTTTTAAATACACGTTTTTAACGTGACAAATTGAATAGTGATTAATCCAAAATCTAATAATGATTATTCTTGTTCGTACTCGACTCTTCACCATAATTGTTGTAAATCAATTTGTATTAATTCTTAATGTTATGTTTATAGTATTTTCATTTTTTTCATAAGCATCTATAATTCTGACCATTGTACAATTTAATATGCACTCACAAATACAAAATTAATTTTTACCTTTTTTTTCTACTTTCTTTTAACATGATATCAAAGTCATTTCTTTTAAGTCTTTTAATAGGGTTACAACCACTTCCACTCACCACCACACGGTGCCCTCACAGACCGCCATGCACCGACCGACGTCCAGCAGCTTGGTACATGGATTATTGGAATTAAGTAAAAGATACCGAAAATGAGTTAAAATTAATTCATTTCATTGTTGAAGAAGTCAATTTGATGTCTATAGCATGATTAAAGTACACTGATTGTACAACATTTGGTCAATTAACTTCACTCTGAAGGAAGCACAAAAGTGTAAGTGCGTATCACCTCATAACATGGCAATTTCTAACCTACCGTTGATTAAATAGGTCAATATTGCAAAATGGATCAAAAGGGCTGCTGCCTTTTTCTTTTCTAACATTATCTACACCTGATTTCGTCTGCGTTCTTGTCATACCAAGGATTCAATTTTCTTATTGCTTCCAATATTTAGTTGATGGGATCAACCAATTCATCAAGCAGTTCAAATGCAGACAACAGCCTTCTTTCTCTGCAAATCAGTTCAAGCACATGACTCCAAGAGTCAGGCTCTGGTTTAAACCCCATTTCTACCAATCCAAGCAATGAAATAACTGCATCATCCACCATTGCAGCCTTGCAGAGGCGAACCAGCAACTCGTTTGAAGTTGCATAATGAGGCAGAAACCCCCTACCCAGCATCAAATCCAACAAGTCTGCCGCCTTGTTCAACTCCCCTTTTTGGCATAAGAAATTCAACACAATCCTGTAACTTGCTTTGTTCAGATAAATACCATCGTAGGGAAGTTTCTCAACCATATCAAGGGCCTCCTCGAACCTACCTACTCTGCACAGTCCTCCAAGTATCACATTGAAAGTCACCGTATCGGCTTTGCATTCTTTTTCTTTCATCTCTTTGAGCAACTCCGTGGCTTCGTCAAGTTTCCCAGCCCTACAGAGGCAATTGATTAAAGTAGTGTAGTTAACTGTATCCGGTTTCAGACCAAAGCTCTTCATCTCATCAAAAACCTCCTTGGCCTCTTGCAGTCTTGCCTCCTTACAAAACCCATTCATCAGGGATGAGTAATTGAATACATTTGGATTGCATCCATTGCTCCTCATAAATTCCATTATCTTCCTAGCCTGATCAACTTTCCCTCCACGGCAAAACCCATTGATCAAAACATTGTAAGTTAGTGCATCAGGAAAGATATGATCCTTTGAGACCATTTCCTCAAACAGTTCAACAGCTTCTTTGACTCTTCCACTTTCACAAAGACCATCCATTAGGGTTGAGTACGTAATCAAATTAGGATAGGAAATCTTGGATTTTTTCATTTCATTAACAACTTCAAAGGCAGATTCAAGATCCCTGTTCTTGCAATGGTGCTTAACCAAGATGTTACAAATGCAGGTATTCAGCTCCAATTTGAGCTTCTTCTTTGAATGCAAGAGCAACTGTCGTGCCAAATCAATCCGGCTTGATTCAACTAGGAGATTGAGACAAGTGCTGATGGCTTTGAGAGAGGGCTTTTCACGAGCAACTGGCTCAATCGCAAAGAACATCTCAAGCACTCTTTCATGCAGAGAGGATTTTGAAAAATGCTTCATAAGATTAAGGAATATACCCTCATGAAATTTGCAAGTTTCATAAGTCATTTGACGAAGAACTGCATCAACAGCCTGAAACTTCTTGGACCAGGCGAGTTTGTCGAGGATAGTTGCATAAGTTGCGCAATTGTGATTAAAACCTTTTTGCTCTGCTACCAAGTGAAATATTTCAAGGGCATGTTGTGGATCTCTCTCGCGTTTGATTAGGTTGATGGCATATTCGTGAGAGATATACTTGGATTTCTTTTGAACTTCTACAGAGGGTTCGGTTGGAGGGTCTGGTTTGGGCAAGGTGGCTTTTGACAATTGAAGAGGAGAGATCCATGGAAGTGAAGATGATGGTGCTGAAGGGGAAGAGGAGGAGAACCACCTGCGCCTAGTAAAAGATACTGCAACAGAATTCATAAAAACCATTTCTGTTTTCATCCAGCCCTGTCATCTGAAGAAGTAGAGAATCTATTAGTTTTTATTTTTGTAGAGCAACTAATTTCATAAGCTGGTGTAAAAAATAGCACTAGAAATGAAGAAACAAAGCAAGCAGTGGCCTGCATATAAATGTTATAAGCTAATTATAAAAAGAACAAGAATATCTAGACGAGAGACAAATCATAGAGAACAGATACATAAACTTGGAGTCATCTGATGAATTACAAGCAGTAGCATGAATGCATACATGAAATTTTCATCTCAGGAAGAACAGTTGAAACCTAATGAAACCATAAAATGAACATCTAGCAGAGCACATACAAAGAATCAGTGGGCAAATCCTAGGAACCATCTTTAATAATTAATCTAAGATGCCTTCAAACTATCAAACAGACAACAGGAAACAAGATGATTCAAATATCAGCATGGCTTGCCCGCCAATCTAACTAAACCTTTTATTCTTCTTCTTGTAAAGTATTGTTCTTCTCAATGCTGGTCCTAAAGTCCCAGAATCCCAGCACTTTCCAAAAATACACTCTCCAATAGTTTCTCAGTTCAACAATGGAATTTCGGACCCTAATCCCAATTGCCCACGATTATTTAATGCCAGAAAGCACTGGTTACAATTGAAAGTAGTTCAAAAATAATTACATAAGAAGGTGTGCTATTGGACCTGCTTCAGGCTTCCAGGAATCAGCATCCATAGCTAAGCCTCCTCTTTCTCTGTCGTCCTCCTCTCGCTCGAATCAATTCCAAACTATATACCCCACCCAAAATGCAGCGTTTCACACCTCAATTATCTGGCGCTCCAACCGAGTCCGATCTCCTTGGTGACTCAGACCCAATTCGATTGCGATGGGGATAGAGAGAAATTGGGTTAGAGTTGAGCTCAGGGTGAGGGATTAAATGCAGATTTCACCGAAAGTGGAAGAGTGCCTCCTTTGTGTAGAGAGGGAGAGTATAGAAGAGAGAAAGAAGGAAATATGAGAGGAGAAAGGAGAGTCGAGCGAATGAAAAAAATTATTTGTTCCGCAGTGTCGAGCGCCCGCAATGCGTTTGGCACCGTGAGGATCCTGATGGGGATTTCCCAGAGTAAAATGCGACGTTGAACCTAAAATAATATGCGTTTTCAATTAATAAGTAAAAGACTACACTTTTTTAAAATAAACAATTTTATAAAATGTCTATTAATTTTTTGAATTCTTTATTTTTTATTTATCGTCCATTTTTATTCTTTTTTTTTTTTAATGGTGAATCTAAAAAAAATGGGTAAGAGATGAAAAAATAACATATAAAATTACACATTTTAAAATTTTTATTTTTAAATTACACGTTTTAAATTTGCAAATTAAGAGCCCCTTCCCGGATAAGTGTAGGTTTGAGATTACAATTTTGCGAGAATAATCTGTATTTTTAAAAGATATTGCAAAATATAAGATGTTTGATATTGAGATTTAAAAAACACTTAATTTAAAAATAAGAAAATAATTTATGATTTCTATAAGCGGGCTAAGAAGTGCTTATTTAAAAAAGCGCGAATTTAAACCAAAATTGATAAAAAATTACTTTTTAACATGTTTTACCAAACAGACCCAATTTCAATTCTAAACAAACCCTAAGGGTGAAATACAGTCTTACGCTTGAGCAGAAGCTAACAAACGTTAAAGTAATACAATGATAATCACTTCTAGCCTTTGGCCTCCTTCATTCTACTATCAACATTGCAAATGAGTTGCAAAAGGTGATTTAGATGCAGGGAGCAGGGGAGAAGCAATATGCCAATATGGATTGATCTGTGAAACGATGAGCAGGAAGGACTGATGCCCACTATTTTTCTCCAATTGTTATTGTTGTGAAAAACACGCAAAACAAATGGAAAGAACAACTTCAAATAACATGGGCTACTTTGGTTGAACAGTAAGTTAATTATATCCAGCCTTAGATATACAATACAGGCAAGGGAGGGCATAGAAGACCTTCCACTCAGCCATTAGAGAGGGATCAACAGACCTCCAAGTAGAGGTAAAATGGACGGGTAAGATGTTACAAGATGTTGGTAAGTTTTCCATTTGTAAACGAGCATAACATAATACTAAACCCCCCAAATGGCACCATGAAAGTTTGTCCTCGATGTGCTGAAAGGTTAATCTCTGAATGTTATCTCCGCTTACCATATTGAATGCCTTATCCCAAGACCATTGCATGTCAATATAAGGCCTTTGTAACGGTTGAGATACTCCTGCAGCCAACAAATGATAAATTACAATGTGAATAAACATACATAACATAAAAAGCAAACATTTTTCAGGGCAGAGAAAGGGGAGAAACACTCACGATTATATTATAATCATAGACATACAGCATCCCTTTCTTGTCATATTCTCTCCTTTTGACAGGATCACTCAAAACTGTTCAATAGAATGAACAAACTTTGTTAGACATGAAGAATTTGTTACACGTTACTTTTTGATAACTCTTTTTTTTACCCCAAGGAGATAGAAGGGAGAAAGGGGAGATGAGAGATTCGAACTAGTGACCTTTACTTCATAAGACATTGCCTCCAGCCGATTGAGATACCTCTTAGGGTTTAAAAGATTCAGAGGAACCACATTCCCAAAAGGTGCTTCCAAGAAAACCTTTTTGATAAGTGCATTGGAAACATGGAGATACATAAAACACTCCCAGCCCAAGGACTGACTGGGCAATGCACAAAAAAGATGTGTGATATGTATTTTGCAATAAGATCAAGTTCCCCATATAGTTCTCTTGCCATTTGTTCACTCAATTTTTTTGTCCTTACCATGTCTCTCCTTCAATTCTTTTCATTTACATGTCATTTTTCACACTCTTTTAAAATAAAGGAGTTTCATTTCAAGAAGTACATGTCATTTCCAAAAGGTGCTTCCCAGAAAACTTGCACTTAACAGCCCAAGAAAACAGGCAAAACATGAAATAATAGTGCCGGCAGAGTCAGTCTGGACCCAGAGGCGGCCCGGAGACGCAACTCTCACCTAGCTCAAGTGAAACAAGCATACCTGTGTCAACACTATATTGTTTACAGAAATCAAAATCAACTACAAAATATGAAACTCTTCTTCCACAAAATCTACAACTAGGTTTTGTCAAATAAGTTCATCAACTTCAAAAGCATTATTTATCCTCAGCACACCAATCAATATCTCTAAAGCATAAAGCAGTATGGCATAACAAAGGAAATATAGACGCATGAACTTTCCTCCTAATTCATCTATCTCTGAGGACGGACAACAAGAACTGAGCAAATTCCGTACAAGCATAATGAATACCACAACCAAAAAAAGAACTCTACAAATCTTACACCCTTGCTAAGCAGTAATCACCATAGCGTCCCCAAGACACAGAAGCTTTGCAGTTTCCACCATTGTGGACATCCATGTACAAATATACCTTAAATTCAAGTATCACACCTAGAACTCAGCACCCAAAATCTGGAAAATTATTTGGTTGCTTTCTTCACAAAATGCAAGAGCCAACGCTCACCAAGTTTTGCATATAACATATGTTGTATAAGTAACTAACATATGCTGATATATTGGTCAGCCATATCATCAAACATGGTCCACTGCTTTTAAAACATGCCCTGAACAGCAATCTAACCCGCAAGAGCAAACAAACCCACACTTCCTTCACCAAAATCAAACCTTCCCTATCATCACAAATAGACTCAAGAAAAACACCAGGAACATCCCACCCCCAACCCCACAGCCCCCCAAAAATACAGATCAAGTAATCAATCCTCTGACCATCTGTAAAACCTGTAGGAGTTAGTAAAACAAGTCACTTCTGACTCGTACCAAGCAATATTTAAGATCTAGCCAGTACATATCCTTCAAATGTCCACGAGATAACACATATATTGGGATTGTATTCCCAATCAAATACCCTACCAGCACAATGAATCATGCCAAAAGTACACTATCACCCTAATTTTTCAAAACGTTATGCATTTCCTTCTTGATGGAATGTGGTGTCCATAAACCCCTTCTTCCTGAGATAAAATACACCATGAACAAAGCTAAAGAGACATATACCTAGTGTATCTCTTACTCTCTAAAAATGCAAATATTCAAAACAAAAATAAAAAAACAAAGCCTTAGAACAAAGTTTATGCCACGAATTATGCCATCACATCACACAATGCACCTCAATATACAGCAATGAACATGAGCAAATGCAGAAAACTTTATAACGTTAATATATACCCCAAAAAAAAAAAAAAAAGGCTTAAAACAGTCCAAGACGAAGACTGACCCTGATAGGCCTCGTTTATCTCTTGAAACCTCGAAGTCGCGCTGTCCTCGTCTTTTAGCTTATCCGGATGCCATTTCTGCACAAAGCAAGTTCAGGCACAAATTAAGGGATTACCTTATTACTAAAATCGCATGCGACACCAAAAAAAAAGAAGAAATTAATTATAAAAAATAATAAAGTAAATACAAACCAGCGCTAGGCGGATGTAATTGCATCGAATGGAGTCGTCTGTAGCATCATAATCCACCTCCAATATCTTATAGTAATCCTACAATAAAATAAAAATAAATTCTACGGAATTTTTTTTAAAAAAAAATAAAAATGAAACGAAAAACAAAAAAGTTTTGAGGAAGAAACATAAACCTTGGGCTTGGACAATGCGGAGAGGAAATCGAAATTGACATGGGAGTCTTGGTCGGAATGTTCGTGGTCGGTTACATTGTCGTCCCACTCGTCCCAAATCATGTTGTGTATTTCTTCGACTAGCCAGGCAGAGAGGGAAACCGTGAAAACACAGAATTGGGGAGGTTTCTGGAGGGGATAATCCTTTGAGGTGGTCGGTGGTCGGTGGTCCTACGTCTGCGTGTGTTTACAACTCCACAAAGCTCCAAACTTCTCTCTGTTTACTTTACACTGGGAAATTTCTAGATGACCAAGCGCAAGACAGAAGATTTTCGCAGCTCAAAAAATATTTATTATCCTTCTTTTTTTTTTTCTTTTTTCCATCTTCTGTTGTTTAATATATTTATTAACTTAAAAGGCTTCCATTAAATGAACAGAATCATCTCCTTCAAATGAACCAGATAATATTTAGTTAATTATAATAGAAGAGTATTTTTGTCTTTTCACTCGATAATATTTAGTTAATTATAATAGAAAAAATATAAAAATACTCATCTATTATAATTAACTAGATATTATTCGGTTCAAATAAAATTGAGAGTATCCTAATTCAAATGGGTTGTTTAGAGTATGTTTCCATTTTTTTTTTACAAGATTTATTTTCTATTATTGGTGTCCAATATTTACTCGCTCATCAAGTAAATGAAAATGTGAAATTCTAAGCATATGTGTTTTTGTTCATCACTAAGTTTAATAAAATTGTATAAAAATTTTATGTTTCTCTTTAATAATTACTTTTTTATATACACCAATTACTAAGTTGTATACTTGTATGGTGGATGTTTAATCTAAAGATCATATTAGATCTTTAGAGTGTACACAAACACACCAAGTAAAGGATAAAATGAGTGACAAAGGTATAGGTTTCTTTTGAATGCATGTGTCTTGCTTGTTATAAATCAGAAGCAATGCCTTGCAAATAATTTATATGCAACTTTGTTTTGTAAAATCAAAATGAAAGATTGAATTTTGGAATCTCACAATACATTTTCTTTTTTTCTTTTTTAGCTAAAAAAGGTTATGTGACGTGAATTATTTATTGGAGGTTGATACTCTCTAGAAACTTATGTACCGGCACATATTAGATACACAATAGCATGGTTGGAGAAAATAGCTTGTTGTGTGCATGTTGAGCCCCACGCATGCACCACCATGGTGCACTGCACCATACGGCCCATGGGGTCATGCACACTCAAAGACAGATTTAGAGGGAATCGGCATGGCCCTCATCCATCCCAAATTACAAGAAAAAAAAATTAAGACAAAAAAATAATAATTTAAGGTATTTTTTGCCAATTGATCATTCTTCAAAAAAATTTTGGCCCTGAGTTCCCGAAATTCAAAGCTGACTCGGTTCTTGTGCACACTTCCTTGTTAGGGCGTCTCACATGGTCCTGTTGTGCACCTCTGTACCAACACCACACCAAGTCGCAAAGGTAGAACAATGTGTGATTGGTCTTTGCAATATGAGGTTGTGGCCGCGTTCAAGGTGGTCACTGCATGAGTTTGGGTCGTTTGGGTGGTGGCCTTACTTGGCACCAATGCTATTATTGTGGCAGCGATTGTCATGTGTATGGGTGAAGAGGTGGCAACGGCAGACCAAGAGTCCCGGCTATTCCTTCAAAATTGCCAGCTTATTTTATTGTCAATCTCAGCCATCGAATTCCATCCAACCGTCTAAATATCACCACGTGTCCTACTCAAAATAAAATAATAAAATATTATTTATATTTTAAAAAATAAAAATAAAATAATTAAAAATTTAATTTAATAAGTCACCTCATTTTTCTCATAGAGGGTAGCCGGCCATCCCATCGCAACCTTGGGCCACCCCCAAAGACCGGTTAAGGGTATCTGGCGCCACCCCTATGGCCCCAAGGGGTTGTTAGGCCACCCGAAAAAAATTGTTTTGGGTTTGGCCTTAGGCGGTGGCCGAACCACCTCCTAGGGCCCTAGGGGTGGCCGGCGTGGCCAAAACCAAAACATTAAGGTGGTATCAGAGCTGTAATAAGATTAATATAAAGTGGAATAATATAGAATAAAGGAAATAGAGAAAGACACATAAATTGAGGTGGTTCAGCATATAGCCTACATCCACACACTAAAGCCTTATAAACTACATATTTCATTGATGTATGATTTGAGTACATAACTTTATTTATAGAGCTTTAACATAATTTCAAATACAAAAAAAACAAAAAAAAAAAAAAATCCCTTAAATTAAGAGTAATTAATAAAAAATCAAATCAACAATAATCACAAATCAAATCCACATTAATCATAAGGATTTATATCCTTACGAGTAGTGTAATGCCAAGCACATTGGATGCAAGCATGGTAGTTGTAGTAAAGTCTAAGACAATTAGGTACAACTTCATCAGTCTAAACATAGTACTCGTGGTTGCATTGATGCAAAAAGGGTTGAAGGGTGGATAGGGTTTTAGGATTAGGGTTATATTATTTTTAAAAAAATTCTCCTTTTAAGGAAATAGGTCAAATCAGTACAAAATATAATTTTGTTTTTGTGGATATTTTGCTCTCTAGTATTAATGTTGCTAATTAATCCATTAAACTAATAATTTTATTCAATATAAAACTTTTAAGATAAAAAATATTTATTTTTATGCTTTAAAGGTGTTTTGATCTATTTAACTAAAGAACAGTGCTATATTACATTTTGATCTTAAGATGCAAATGTAGCAGTCCTAACCAACCATTAATTTTTTTTTGTTGTTTTGTTTAACAATAACTGATCTAAAGGTTGGGACTGTCACATTAGCATTATGAGATAATTGCGAGATAAAAATATCGTTTATAACATTCCTCTTAACTAAAATAACCCCATCTCATTACTGAGTTGCACTCCTTAAGCTCGTCTAACTACAATGCAAGAGAAATGATACATCATACATGCACTCTTATGTTCACGCTCTCAAGTGTACAATAATTGACGCGGTAATTTTAAATGTATTATTTAGAATCTAATGGTGTTTTTCATAGGCAAATTAAGAAATACGCACTTAAAAATATGAGAAAACTTTACTTAGCCCCTAAACTTCTATTGCTATTGCAATCACCCCTTAAAAGTTAAAAAATCTCTCAATTTAATGTATTAAATTTTAAAAAGTTTGTAATATCACTAATTATGTTAGGATTTGAGGTTAAATCATACGAAAAATAGGTGAAATAACTTTTATACCCCTATAAAATTTATAAATATTTAAAAAAAAAACACAAGTATTTTGAGGATTTCAAAGCCTCTGTAAAATTAGATAAACTAAATTAAGAGTTTTTTTAAACTTTAAAAAATAATTGTAAGATGAATGAAAATTCGGATTTCTCATACCATATGTGTCTATTATTAGTTATGGAGTTTGCCCAAACTGGAAAGAAGCAGCACTTGAAAGCGAAGAAGAGGCAACGGATTACAATGAAAAAAGAAGAAGAAAACAGAGTAGGAGGATGAATATTCGAGGCAGTATTGTAAAATAGAAATCCGCGGGGGCCCATTTCCGTCAACGTGATATGAGACACCTACCAATCAATGTGTGAACCATGTCACCCTGAACCAGAAGACAAACTTAAAACCATTTCAGCACAGAGAAAATTCAGAAAAAAAAAAAAAAGAATAAATCGAACAAAGCCAGCAGGCATGGTGGAGTAATAGTAGCGATCGCAGGCATCTCAGCATCGTGGTCATCGCTCGCTCACTCTCGTCTAATGGCTTCAATCTCAGGCATTTGCTCCTCTTCCCCATCTCTCAAGCCCCGGACGCACCTCCTCAAACCCGTCAACTCGCTGCGCAGAGACTCAGTCGCATTCCCGGCTCGCTCCAGGCTCGCCGATCGGAGCCTGTGTCTCACTCCGCCTCAGTCGGTGGCTCGGGAGGTCTCTACGGAGCTGTCGAAGATCGACGACGGGGTTCTGAAGGGGACGAAGAAGGGTTTGCTGGAGAAAGACCCTCGTGAGCTGTGGAGGAGGTACGTGGACTGGCTGTACCAGCACAAGGATCTGGGGTTGTACCTGGACGTGAGCCGGGTCGGGTTCACGGATGAGTTCGTGACGGAGATGGAGCCCCGGTTCGTCGCCGCCTTCCGCGCCATGGAGGAGCTGGAGAAGGGTGCGATTGCGAACCCGGACGAGTCCCGCATGGTCGGCCACTACTGGCTCAGGAACCCCAAGCTCGCGCCCAACTCCTTCTTGAGGTTGCAGATTGAGAAGACTCTTGACTCTCTTTGCGACTTCGCAGACGACGTCGTCAGCGGTAAGGTCAGTTTGTCTTTGACTTTCCCTTCTATTGTTCTTTTCTTATTGTCAATTTTTGATGCAAGGTCGGTTTTATATGAATAGTTATTGCTAGAAACTTGATAGAGTTTTCATTGTGTTCATCATATTCTATTAATTAAAAAAAAAAAAAATGGTACAGCACTTGGTGGGTTGAGAAGGCTGAATGATATGCAGGATATGTTGAATGGAATTGGGGTCTCATTTCTATTATTTGCTCTAGGTTTAAGATATGAGATATCTATTGCATGTTTTTTAAATGCGCGCTGAACTTCTGATCTTTGGGATGGCACCTCAATATTTCTGCTTTATGGTGTCACTGGTGGTCTACTTTGGCAGCTTGCCTGATGTGCTGTTTGATTGAATTCAAAATTGCAGATCAAGCCCCCATCTTCTCCAGAAGGTCGCTTTACTCAAGTACTTTCTGTTGGGATTGGAGGTTCAGCTCTTGGACCACAGTTTGTTGCAGAGGCATTGGCACCTGATAATCCTCCTCTAAAGGTATGTGAGACCCTTGTACTTGGATCTTAAATGGTGATGATTTTGCTTCTTTAATTGCCCACATTGGAAGTATAATGTCATTAATGTGCAACTGTGATGAATTTTTACCCCCCCTGCATTGTTTGTCATCTTATATCTTCCATTATTTCATACCCCCGTGTGCAGGATATGACATATGCATGTTGAAGAAGATTTTTTGCCTGCTTTGCCTTTTCTTGATGAATCGTGCTTTCATCTCTCCTACTTTGTAACCTCCCCCGCCCCCAAAAAAAAAAAAAAAAACTCTTTCTATATTGCTTACTTTGCAGGTTGAACAGATTTTTTTAAGGAAAACTATTTGAAGTAAATGGAAGACTTCAAGAAGTTCAATAGTTGGTTGAGAAGTATTTATCATGAGTACTCATCCGGTAGATATATTACACGCCACATGAAGGAATGCCCTAATTGTCCGTTTTTGAATTATATCATATAACCTAGCTACCCATTGGCTTGTTTCTATTCCTCATGCTGAGTAAGGGCCCGTTTACAATATCTACACGCTGAAGGAATGGTGAATACTCCATTTTTCAATGTTTTAACCCAAGTATACAATGCTGGTTTTTTTTTTTAATTATTTTTATTTTTTATAAGTAATTGACCCCAAGGGGAGGGGGAAGGGGGACCTATACAATTTTGTTAAATCTAATCGATTCTATTCCATCCTTTTTTGATTCTTTTTGAATGTGCAGATGATATTTTATTGTCTTTTTGGCAGATAAGATTCATTGACAATACGGATCCAGCAGGAATTGATCATCAGATTGCACAGCTTGGCCCTGAGCTGGCATCTACACTTGTTATAGTGATTTCAAAGGTCTGCATGGAAATTATCGTTCCTTAAAATATGTCTTGCATTCTTAATTACTGCTGTTCTGGATTGTGCTGTAAGGTTTGTTGCTTATATAATGTCAAATATCTATTTTTCTTAGAGTGGAGGCACTCCTGAAACTAGAAATGGTTTATTGGAAGTACAGAAGGCTTTTCGTGAAGCTGGCCTGGAATTTGCAAAACAGGTTTTGATCTCAGGTTTTTCTTTCTGCTTTCATTAATATACCCTGCTTCATAGTACAAATCAAAATAATTTTTCAGTGATAATTCTGATATAGTGTCACAAAATAGGATATTGCAAGGCATTAGCACTAGCTAGATGTAGATTAATTTGCATGTTTGAGTGAGTGGAAATACTCTATAATTGTATCTAATTTTGGTCATTACCACGTGAACTTCTATTATTCTTCAATTTTTATCATTTGCCTTGTTTTCAACCGACCAATATGGTTATGCATGAGGAAGTTTCACCCGTTAGCTTCCAACACTAATATGGTAGATGATCAGAGGTGTAGATACCCTTGATTGTACATTGCTTATACTAGAAATCTCTAGTAAAAGCCTAGCCAAAAGTTGTTTTTTTTTAACCTTCCGTTGTTTTCAGACTTATTTAAGCTTGTGTCACTTGCAAATCTGCTGCCACAGTGCATGAACCACTTAGCAGACTTATCTATAGCAATGATTTTTACCTTTCGAGGTCTGATTGGCTCTTACTTTGATGGAGACCTGACATCTATGCCTGAAATTTTTCTCCGGCCTAATTTGACTGCAAATTTGTGATATGCTTATTTAAAAATGTATATATTTCAGGGTGTTGCCATAACGCAAGAAAATTCATTGTTAGACAAAACTGCAAGAATAGAGCGTTGGTTAGCTAGATTCCCTATGTTTGATTGGGTGGGTGGTAGGACGTCTGAAATGTCCGCTGTTGGTCTGCTTCCAGCAGCACTTCAGGTTAGTGACACTTGAGTTCAGAATTTGTTGTCATTATCCTTTTATGTTTTATGGTTATTTATATGCAATCTACAGGGAATTGACATAAGAGAAATGCTTGCTGGTGCATCATTAATGGATGAGGCGAATAGAAACACTGTGGTAAGAATTGCATTTGATCTTTCTTTTTAATCATTCTTGTGATATGATACTGCTCTTGTTTGTTTAGTTCATAGTTGGTGATGAGATTGGGCATTTCTTGATCATGGAAGTAAAGTTTTTGATTGACAAGTTGGTGCGGTTGGAATACACTGAACTAGAACATGTGAATTGTTATTCCATAAACTATTGTCAATTGAATAACTTGAACTCACGATTTCTTATAGCAGTGATTCAATCTCGAGAGGAATGTAAACTCAAATGTGAAGTGTAGGTCACTTTGATACATTTAGAAGTGGGATCTTTTATGGTCAAAATCTAGGCGTGTTGGGTGATCATATGTAGTATTAATGTATTATGGGAACACTACTCCTAAAGATGGAATTCATAATCACTTTGATTTTTTTTTTTTTGATAAATAATGATTTCATTAAAAACTACTTATCAAATATATATATATATATATATCAAAAAATTAAAAACTAAAGGACGCACCTAAGCATACAAAAAGTATACAAGAGAAACACTTGACGAGAAAATGAAAAAAGGTGAAAAAAGTATTGAAAAATAGAAATAAGAAAACAATAGGTAGCTATCCACTGAAAAGGGCATAGAAAAAGGCGGCCTTAAGCTCTGCCGCTATCCTCTCATTGTCTTCAAAGCTCCGAACATTTATTTCACTCCAAATACACCATATCAATCAGAGCTTCCATATAGCTTCACTTTGAGGGCTACCAAACTGCCCTCTCCAACAAGCAAGAAGATCACTCACACAACAAGGCATGACCCACACTAGCCCGAATAAACCAAAAATGGAGATCCATAAGCATTAGCTATCTCGCAATGGAGTAGGAGGTGGCCAACGGATTCCCCATGCAGCACCAATATACCATAATGGTATTCCGAATTCTTAAGTTTTTCAAAGTGAGGATCTCACCTAAAAGCAACTGACCAAGTGAAGAAAGCCACTCTCAAAGGGGCCTTACTCCGCCAATACACCTCCAAGGAAAGCGAGTGCTAACATTGGGGATTAAGACATTATAGAAAGTTCTTACATTAAACAACCCTCTCTTGGGGGGATTCCAACAAAGCTTGTACGCCTTCTTGTTCCAAATTTATGGCATACAATTGATCAAAAAATGACGAAAATAATTCCAACTCTCAATCATACACTGCTCTAACAAAATTAATGTTCCACTAAGCAAAGCCATTAGAGAACTAAAGATGATCTGCCACAAAAGCATCCCTAAGGTAGGCAATGCTAAACAACTCTAAAAACTCTACCTTAAAGGAGCTGTTCCCCACACCACATGTTGTGTCAAAAACTAATCATGGAGTCATCTCTCACCTCAAATCTAATATATCTAGAAAACTTCTCACAACCCTTTCTAATGAATTTCCAAAGACCCACCCCATATAACCCAATGACTCTGTTAGAGTACCACCCACCCCTTTGACTACCATATTTAACACTGACTACCATTCTCCAAAGAGCCCCCCTCTAATAAGCGTAATGCCATGGCCATTTTCCCAAAGGGCTTGATTGGTATGTGACATACCTTCATTGCAAATTTCGAACCCCCAAACCCCCTTCATTGATCAGAGAACATACTTGGATCAGTTTACTAGGTGGAATTTGACCGCTACACCCAAACCTCTCCACAAGCAACCCTAGCCAGCAAGGGAAACAAAGACATGGAGTAGGTAGGCAAATTCAACAAGGTGCTCTTGATTAAGGTAACCCTACCCCCTTTAGACAAGTACAACCGCTTACAGCCAGCCAAACAACGCTCAACCTTCTCAATAATGTCATCCAAAATAGATTTGGCTTTGAAAGAAGCACCCAAAGGAAGATAGGTACATATTAAAGGATTTATTCTTTAAGATTCACTTTCTTTGGGCTGCTGCCTCATATTGTTTTTTGAATTTTTATGCTTTTTTAGATCTCCTCTCCTCTATTTGCTGGACTTCTCTGTTGTATACTTAATGTGTACTTGGGTTGTGCCTTTGCTCTTTTTAATGAATTTGTGATTACTCATAAAAAAAAAACCTATAGGACTCAAGTAACTCTCGCCACGTTCTGCATAAGTTGAACTCATGTTTTTTCTTGAGACAAAACTGCATGTTGTGAAATGATGGCAAGATTTATTGTCAGAGTTCTATTTTCATTTGTGATATTAATCCCCCCCAACAGGAAAAATGCTAACCCCTTTGGTTTTCCTTTTTGGCTCCAGGTCCGGAATAATCCTGCAGCATTACTAGCTTTATGCTGGTATTGGGCTTCTGATGGAATAGGATCAAAGGTACTTACTACTCTAATAAGATTTACATAATGTCTGGATTGTGGAAAATTTCTGCTTCTCTTATATTGGTTTTGCTCCTATCTCTTTATTTTTCCCAGGATATGGTTGTTCTTCCTTACAAGGACAGCCTATTGTTATTTAGTCGGTATTTGCAGCAGCTGGTCATGGAATCTATTGGGAAGGAGTTTGACCTGGACGGTAATCGTGTATGTACAACAAATTTGAGTACATAACTTTTGTTTGTGTAACTTACCTTTTGAGTGGGGTAAAAGTTGAATTCTGGAAAACTAGTTCAAGTTAATTTGACATAATAGTTAGTTAGATTGAAATGGTACTGTTAGCTTCTTGGTGAGGGTTTCCATGGGTGAGTATGATTCTATCTAGAGTCTCCCTTTACTACCATCTGTCTACTCTTGTTTTTCTTGAGCCATTTAATCACTCGATCTTGTTTTTGTATGGTCTCCTGTATGGCTATCATAATTGGGTCAAGCATATTCACTCGTTTGACATTGGATCAAGCATTCAAGTTGCTAAAAGATTAATGTTGTGTTTATATATTTATTTGTTTCTTGACGTGTTACTGAATGTAAATGGGTTCAAACTCTGAACCTAAGCTTCTGTACCTGGACAATTATGATGCCTAATCGCCTAGACTAGTTGGTGTAAAAATATCTTATTTATATATGATCTTGATGTACAAGATCATATATATACAAATTAGAAGTTTTTGGAAGTACTAACTAAAAAAAAAAAAAGCATTCAGAAGTATCATAGTAGAATGCTTTAGCTTCAAATTTAATGTATTTCTGTGAGTCCTTGGTCTCTTGGCTATGTATGTCTTGTATATATCAAATCATGTGAGACTTGATGAATTGATTTCCATCAAATTTAACATGAGTTGTTGAGGGGTCCCGACATTTTTGTTGACCTAGCATAGAGGACCTCTTTACCCTAAAATATGGTCTTGCTCTGAGTCAAATACTTGGAAATACTCATCATCAAAGCTTTTTTTTTTCTTCTTGTCAAGATGTTTAAATGCTTCTGTAAATTAAATTTTGACTTTTTGATGTCACAGGTAAATCAAGGACTTACTGTCTATGGGAACAAAGGGAGCACTGATCAGCATGCGTGAGTTTTTGGTGTTGGGCTTTATATGATATATCTTGTGATGCAACTATACTTGTCCTGATGCACCTGTTGTTTTTTGTAGTTACATTCAACAACTGAGAGAAGGTGTGCACAATTTCTTTGTGACATTCATTGAGGTGCTTCGTGATAGACCCCCTGGTCATGATTGGGAGCTTGAACCAGGTGTCACATGTGGTGACTACCTCTTTGGCATGTTACAGGTTAGATTTATTACAGCAGCCAGTTATTGAACGCTTTCAGATGGCTCTGAATTGAAAGATAATATTTTGGTTTTGTTGTTTTAGCTGAAAAAGGGTTGTTACTTTTGTCTTGTAATCTGCACATACTGATTCCATTTCACACAGGGAACAAGGTCAGCTTTGTATTCTAATGACCGCGAGTCCATCACGGTCACTGTACAAGAAGTCACACCCAGAACCGTGGGTGCACTTATTGCACTTTATGAGCGAGCAGTTGGGATATATGCCGCACTTGTCAACATTAATGCTTACCATCAACCTGGTAAATATTTACTCCCTTTTGCCCATTGTAGAAACTTTTGGCCCTGAAGTGAGAATTGTTCTTTATGGACATCTGATCAAATGAATCTGACTGGTGTTCCTCTTGTTTTCTCTCTCTCTCTCTCCCTCTCCCTCTTTGTATCTTCCTGCTTTTAATTGTTAACTCAGGTGTGGAAGCTGGGAAAAAAGCCGCAGGAGAAGTATTAGCTCTTCAGAAGCGCGTTTTGGCAGTACTCAATGAGGCCAGGTACAATGTCAAATCTTTAGTAGTCTTGCCCTTTATCGTCAATCCTATTTAACCCTTTTTTTAAAAAAAAAATATTTTGATATTAATTTTGAAAAAAGTAAGGCCTACATAAAACTAGGATCTCAGCAAAATAATTAAATATTGTTAGCCTTATAGTTATGGAGCAATTGTTCTTCAAATGAGAAAGCTTGCTTGAAAACAAAAGGGTTTGGAGCAGGTAGTTTTTTATGCCAAAACGTACACGTCATTTTACATCTCCCTTGAGGTTGAATGTGTCTCTTTTTGCAGTTGTAAAGAGCCTGTAGAACCGTTGAGCCTCGATGAAGTAGCTGATCGTTGCCATGCTCCTGAAGATGTAAATGCATTACTTTCTATTTCCCCTTTTAGAGCCGTCTCTCACATACAAGTAAAGGCCTCGCTAACACCTTTTTTTTTTTATTTTAATTTTTTTGTTTGTTTGTGTATTTTTCTCAGATCGAAATGATTTACAAGATTGTCGCTCACATGGCTGCCAATGATAGAGCTCTTCTTGCTGAAGGCAGCTGTGGTTCACCGCGGAGCATCAAAGTTTTCCTTGGGGAGTGTAATGTTGATGAGTTGTTTGCTTAAGTTGGCAACAAAAGGTATTGTTGCATGTTTTTGTTGTATTCGAGTTTACACCAGAACCACAATAAATTGATTTTTGTTCCTGTCTGTTGCACTGCCACTTCATTGCAAGTGGGGATTTTTGTTTGAATAATATTCCATCCACACTCCTGTTTGTTAAACTTTCTATTTTCTTGTCTTTTGTTAACAAATAATCTGAAACACAGAAGACATTAATAAACAAGAATGTTTGTCTGGCTTCACTTCGCCTGCAAATTCAAATTCCATCATTTTTGTCGTTGCATGACCCCCTTTGGTCTCCATAAAGTTATGCCTGACAGACGGGACTGAGATTTACTCTGTAAGGGTGGATCCGAAGGACTCTGCCTTGGAGAGGTTCCCCAACATAAAAAATACAATAAAATTATGCCCGACAATGTATCAATCTTGGGACTCTTGGACACTCTAAACCATACTTTGAAACACAAAAATATTAATAAACAATCAAAACACAAAAATAGATTTCACCTTAATGTCTTCATCAGAATTTTTTTTTAATTTTTTTTCAAATAAAAAACAAAAAATATTCCCTAATATAGAGCTAATATTATTATTTGAAATTGAATAATGTTATATGTCACATTTTTATTCTATAACTATTTCTTAATGCTAATGTGACAATCATTATTAACCATTGAATTTTTTAAATTTCTTTAATAAAGGCTAATCTAAGGGTTGATTGAAATTGTCACGTTAACATTGTAAAATAAAAGTATGATTTATAACATTACTGTATTTATATTTTACTGAGTTGATGTGATAGTATTCATTAGCCACACGTCAACCTAGTAAAGTGAGGATGTAGTATGCAACAATACTCATATAGTCATAATGATCAAACTTGAATTACATGATACTCTAAAATCAAGAATTGGGCAATCTCGTAGTGGGTTGCCAAATCCACCCAACCCAACTTGCACCGATTGTCAAAGTACTGAAGAATGTTTGTTGGTTTTCACTTCACCAGCAAATTCAAATTGAAAAAAAAAAAAATAATAATAATAATTACTCATGTAACGGGACCCATTAGTCCATCCCGAGCTGCCCGTCATTTTCTCATTGCATGATTCCCTTTTGGACCCCCGATTAAATTATGCCCAAAATTCCATTAATCTGTGGACTCTTAGGCGTCATTGTCGTTCTCTATCCCTTTCCTTGACTTGTTCTGGCAGTTTGGCAAGTACTTATAGGTAGGTGGTGGGTGGCCCCATCCTAATGCCATGCACCAGCTAAACGTTGGACCATCAAAAATAAACAACGAAAAGAACACATGCAGCTGCTGCCATGTTCAAATTCTTTTCAAATTAAAGTTGCTACCCTTTACTCACAAATCAATGATGCTCTTGGAGCCGTTGATGTTGCATAAAAACAAACTTGGGAGTTGGGGACTGTTAACACATAAGAAACACGTCTGCCCTCTGACTCTTAGGATCAGCGTATAGTCAAAATTATGGGGTTTTTACTTTTTATTTTACAGTGGGCGTTTTGGGGATTTTGCCCACAACACAAAAACCACACAACCGACGAGCAACACAACACAACACGGCGCACGCCGGCTAAAGAAGGGAGAAAAGAATGGGCCACGTGGGACCCACCACTCCATGTGAGTACTGCATAGCGGGAATTTAGGGTAAACGCGTCCCCACTACAACGTTCGACTTATTTAATGTTTTTAAAAAAAACCAAAACAGAACCGAGGTCTTTTGCCACGTTGACTGCCCGTTACAGTGATCACACCAACGTGGGCTTTATTTTCCCGACTCTTTAGGAGTTTCCGTTTCTTTAGTAACCTATTACGACGCCGTTTTGGGGATATTTTTAATTTGAATTTGAGGGAATCTACCAAAAAGTTTTATTACTAAATAATTAATAAGCTCACAAAGAGAAAGAGAGTAACAAAACAAAACCCAGTAAAGACTTGCATAGCGCTTTTGTGGGCCTCTTCAGTCTCTCACAGCTGAGCAGAGAAAGCTTTCGGGCTAAGGAAAAACCTTTTCGTTTTCTCAAATCTTGCTCCGTATTGTTAAATATTCTAAGTTGATCTCCTTTCAACTCTCTCTCTCTCTCTCTCTCTCTCTCGCTTTTGGCATTACTCTTTTTTCAGCTCCTGCAGCAGTGAAGCCTTGAAGTTCGATTCATATGTGGGTAAATTTGGGTTCCTCTTTGTTTTTTTTTTTCTTTTCGTTTTTGGAGGACTATCATCCCTGTGTGTTTAGTATCTGAGTTCTTTGTTCAGTTTTTCTTTCTTTTTTGGGTATGAAAAGTGACTGGGAATTGATTTTGGGTGCAGGTGAAGAAGGCAGAGCCCTAGGAATCATGTTCACGGAAGGGCTTGATCGAAATGCGCTTCGATGGGTTAGAGAGGTGAGCTCCACTAACTCAATTGCCCTTCTTTTTTGTTGTTGTTGTTGTTGCTATTTTCGATTTCCTGTGAATTATTTCCATTATTTTCCTTACTGAGTTTTGCTTGTTCATAGTGTATTAGGATCTGGGTGTGTGTTAAATTGTTGGTAATTTTTTCTTCAAAATCAAAATAAAAATTAAAAATTTAATCTTCTGGGTTTCGTTTCTAACCAGAAGGATGGTGCATTTCCGAATTCGAGTCTGAGACCTCGAATCGATCCCATTACCGGCATTCGCAACGGTGGTGGCAGGGGATTCGGATTGCCCCCTCCGTCAAAATTCAGAAGCGGGCATTTGCCCTCAAATGCCATACCTGTATCTCGAACTTTACATGGTGATGATGAGAGTGGGTCGAATTCTGAAAATGATATGAGCACTGATTCAGAGGAGGAGGTGTATGGAGGTAGATATTCGTTGGATTCGTCGCCACAAGATGATAGAATTCCCAATGGTACTACTGCTAATAGACATGGGAGCCTGGCGCAGAGGCGGTCACAGTATGCTAGTGATTCTATGTACTCTGACGTCAGTTCGTCGATGGAAACGGTGGCAGGGAGACAAGGGCATGTGGCGGAGAGGTTGGTGAAGGGAAATGGGAGGTACCCAGTTGGGCAGTATGGTTACACGGAGGACGAGTCTTCAGATTCTGCTGCTAGCTCGGAATTTTCTACTACGCAAGTGGGAAGCATCAATGGTGCCATGCCCCGGGCTAGAGCTTATGTTTCAGAGGGATATGCTTCCAGTGTGCCATCACGGGTGAATATGGAAAGTGCTGCTGAAAAGGTTTGTGATGCTTCATTAAGTTTACTTTTCATTTTTGTTGTTTGTTGGATAATACATGACTTTGTCGATGTTGTGTGTTTAGATTTAAAGAATAGTATCCCCATTGTATTCTTTGCATGTTCAGCATTTGCATTTTTTCTGTCAATTGAATCTTATTTACTGTCTTTGCTAAATTGGTCCATCTCGCAGGATTTGCGTTCGAGAAACCTGCAGAATGAAAAGTTCTCTGATGAAGATGATGATGTTCCCAGTGCCCCTCCTATTTGTGGTTCCGTTCATGAAATTAAACAAGGTTCTGAAAGAAGTCATGCATCTAAAGTATCGGGTTCATGTGAAGTTTCAACCAAAAAGGATCGAAATATGTTAGAAACCACATCCAGTGTTAAGCCGGAGAATGATATTGGAAATAGGAATCCTGACCAGTTTGTAAGGTTTGTATCATTATTTGATGGTTGTTTTTTGGCTAAAGCCATAACCAATCATGTTTTTTAAATGCACATTAAACTTGGAATCTCACAAGCACGTATTCACTTGATGTTAACAATGAATTTTCGAGTTTTTATCATAAATTTTGGAAAATATAAGCAGTTTTGTTGTATTATCCGATGACAGAACTAGAGCCAGTTCAGAAGCAGGTGCATCTTCAGGTTCATATCCAGCTCGCCTCCCAACATTTCATGCGAGGTATTTCTAACCAACACAACAATTGTAGATGGTGCTGATGATAAATCTAGAGCCTTTATCAATTGTGTTCATTAACTGTTCATATTTGATTTGTAAATTAAATTCAGTGCTCTAGGGCCATGGCATGGTGTGATTGCATATGATGCATGCGTGCGACTTTGTCTTCATGCTTGGGCAATGGAATGCATGGAAGCTCCAATGTTCTTGGAAAATGAATGTGCTCTATTACGGGATGCTTTTGGGTGGGTTCAGTCTCTTCTTCTTATTGTTCATCTTTAATGTCATTAATTCAGGCTGTTTTTTTTTTTTTTTTTTGGTTGTTCTTTTTAATGATTTTCTGGAACTGGAAATAAGGAATGTTAGCTTTGTTAAGCTGAAACTGTGAAACCAGAAGGCATAGATGGTGGAGGGATTCATTGTAAAGAACAATATTCTAAAATTTCACTTTCTATAATTTGAAAGTGGGGAGGTGGGGATAGGAAAAAATTACATCCTCAGTATCTACAATAAGCCGTATCTTATATGTTTGTGGCCAACAACAAGAATCTTCATTTGTGGTTTTGTAATGTAAGAAATGATAATTTGAATTTCTATAGGTTCTTATTGATCTATAGATTCTAGCCAGCCTTAGCAGTCTGGCTCTTCTTGCATCTTATTGCACCCAGTTAATTGCATTTTCTTATTTGTATATTAGCAATTACCACTAAACCTATCCCAACATCTAAAGCATTACTTGCTTGTGGCTAGCTACTATTGTTAGGTTTGCATAGTTCCATTAATAGCTAAAATAGTTCTTAATATGACTAATTGGGAATATTGACACCCTCACCTTATTTTCTCCTCAGCAATGCAAAGCCCATCTAGATTTCTTATTTAAACAGTCAGTACTTTGTCCTTACCCAGAAAGTATGTATTTAAATCACTGGATCAAAGTGAACTCTGTTTCCCTCATAACTGGTTTTAATGCTCCTACTGTGCCCCATACATCCCCTGCTTTCTTTCCCACAAATTTTCATTATCGATATTTTGATTAATTGCTCCATTCTTGAGTTAGTTTATTCATCTTGACTCTGAGTTGCTCCTGATAGCTTTTCATATTTACATTCTTATTAGTAATATCTACTTATCAAAAAAATAATTTCTTATTAGTAATATCTGCTTTCCCTATTATTTTAAGGTATATTCCTCTAATTCCTTTGTTGTGTCTCACTGCTGCATCTGTCCTGTTGAAATTTCAATTTCATAAGTGATATAATGAATCCTACTCTCCTGGATAAATTCTTCCAACGTGCCTGCCCTATCTGGGATTAGAGTCCATACAAGCACTTATGTTGTAATGTGGTGCTGTCCTACACTACTTTGCCAATGTCTTGCTTTATCTAGGTTTTTGCAAAGTAATGATCTATATTTAATCAGACTGGCACTTGTGCAATTTAGCTTTTTGGATCACTCTGCATTTAAAATTTAAGTCGCTCTAAAAGTAAATTGACCCAGGAATAGACTATAGAAATCTGTGGATTTTATAACCAAAAGATTAGTATGGTTTTCAAATTAAGATCTATAACTTACAGAAGTTAAAATTGGAACTTCCAGGTTTATGGGATTTTTTTTTCTGGGCTTCAAGGTTCAGTGGATTCAATAAAGCTAATATTTTCAGCTACATTTAGCCGCATGTTTATTACTGATATGTGAAATTCAACTATTTTCCATTGAAAGATTCTGCTAGTTATGCAGATTGTGGAAGCTTTCTCAAGGAGTAGATACTGCATAACATACAATATTTTCTAATGTTTTATGCTTACTCGTCCTAACATAATATATTTGTAGGTTACGACAAGTGCTGTTACAATCAGAAGATGAATTATTGGTGAAGCATACTTCAGAGCTTGCCAGTGAGGGGGTTGCTCCAAAGCCTAAGAAAATCATTGGCAAGATGAGGGTGCAAGGTAGGTTATTAATCTCAGCTCTGGCTTTCTCATTGATCAAGTGCTTAGTAAGGGGACTTCCTAAAATCTTGTTGATCGTGCAGTGCGCAAAGTGAAAATGGCCCTGGACCCACCAACTGGCTGTAGTATCACGTCTTTTAGGCCTCCAGTAATTAAATTGGAATCCATTCGATTTCGCCTCTCCAATTTGCAGTCAACACTTTCTTCTGGATGTCAAGCTGTAAGAAAGATTCGTGCTGTACCGCGTCTACCTGCAAATGGTTCTCTTTCACGTCAGAGTTTGGCATATGTACATGCTGGTACTCGGTATATAAAACAGGTGTCTGGACTCCTAAAAACTGGCGTAACAACTCTACGCAACAGCTCATCATCATATGAAGCTGTGCAAGGTATCAAAAATTGCAAACTCTGTGATTTATTGATGTATTTGCATTGATGTTATGTTCAGATCTTACACTCATAGTAGTGTGTAATACTTTACCTGGTCCATTCTCTTTCTTTTTGTTCTCAATATTTCTTTTTCACCTGTAAATGTCGTCAGAAACATACTCTTGTCTGTTAAGGCTGAAAAGTTCACCTGAAGATGATGCAATCCGAATGCAAGCTGGATCTGGTGACACCCATGTCTTGTATGTTCTCTTTCTGTGTTTATTCTATGTATTTCTAAATTTTCTTGAGAAAGAGACTGACAACTCTACAGCTTTCCAGATAGTATAGGAGATGATCTACTAGTTGAAGTCCAGGATTCCAAGGGGAAGCAGTTTGGCCGTGTCCTTGTTCAAGTAGCTACTGTTGCTGATGACCCGGTAATGTTTCTTGGTCCTGACGTTTGCTTTAAGTATAAATTAGTATAAATTGGAGGTGTAAATTGCTCAGATAGGATGCTGATATTATAGTTGAATGCAGGCTGACAAGCTACGCTGGTGGTCTGTATATCGTGAGCCAGAACATGAGCTTGTGGCCAAGATACAGCTGTATATAAATTATTCAACTAGTTCAGATGATCATGGTCAACCCAAGGTGAGTGACTATACTGGAATAGTCTTCCATTGAATTAGGTATATAAAGAGTTGTTTGTAAGCTGTTGAGTCATAATTGAATCACAACAAGATATTTGTTTATCTGAAGCACTAGCAAATATTATTCTAATGTAGCAGAAGGTTGCTAATATAAATGACCATTGAAAGATCAGGATTGAGACATTCTACCTTATTTTTATTTTTATTTTTTTTCTTATGGGCTGTGAGACATGCTAGTACTTATTTTGTTAGATAGGTACGTCCCTACAAACTACCATATGTCCCACTCAACTGCCTTAAACTACCATTTGTTAGCAAAGAAAAACTCTATTAAATCGTTAAAAAAACATGAAACGACGAAAATACCCGAATTTTAGAAACTGAATTTACTTAAATACCCTTTGAGTTTAAAAATACAAATAAAAAAGTTAAAAACAAAGAGGAATTAAAAAAAAAAAAAATTCAAAAAGGGAAAACACAGAAAAATAAAAAGCAAAGAGAAGTATAAAAAAAGTAAAAAAGAAGAAAGGGAAATTAAAAAAAAAAAATAAATAAAAAGAGAGAAAATAATAAAACAAATTAAAAAAGGAAATAATAATTTTGTAATTTTATTTACAAGACAGCCTTGGGGGTGGTACGATGACCACCCCTAATTTTTTTTTTTAGTTTTTAATTTTGTAATTTTATTTACTTTTATATTTTGTTTAGTTTTTAGTTTTTGTATTTTTATGAGGGTATTTCTGTCCTTTTATGTATAAAAAACACATATTCTGTCTGATTTAACGATTTTGACTAACGGCGAGGATTGTTTTTGTTAAAAAATGGTAGTTCATAGAGGTTGAGTAGGACAAGTGGTAGTTCATGGGGGCAATGTGTAAATGAGTGGTAGTTGATGGGTGCAAGAGGTAACTAATCCATTTTTTTTTTATGCATATGGTGTTAGTATATATTTACTTTTTAATCCCTCATCATCAAGGCATTACTTTCCCATGCTACCTTTTTTTAAATAAAAACAAAAAATGTGCCTCAATTTGCATGCTGACTACTTTTATAGGGGCAATTTTGGAAAGTTAAGTTAAATGTTTGCATTTCCTTACTTATTTGCGCATTAGCAACTGGGCCATTCATTGTGGAACGGAGAGAGTAATTAATTTTGCAATTTGGTTAATAACTGTAGAATTTAACTTGGTTGAACATATAGAGATATAGTGTATCTTCTGGTATAGTGAAATATGCTCTAATAATTATCATTATCGCTCAAAACTCTTTAATCAGAGTGGCAAGTAGCCATATTATTTGTTTCAATGTTTCTATCACGTCGTCTTCTAGACAATCAAATGCATGCCCTCTAATAAGATAGTGGGAGATTTTAAAGGAAACAATTTATTTATTTATTTAACCTTTAAAATTTTTCTTAATTAAGGATACAGTCTTCCACACCATATCCCAAGCAAAAAAAATGAAAAAGAAGTTGTACCTTTCCTCACCTTTTGAACCTGGGGATTTTCTATGAAGAACAATCGTTCATTGTTTGAAAGTGGGAACATGGATTCTTTGTATTATGTCATGGCTTGCTGAATATCTTGATGATAATATGCTATTCCTTTTGGTCCTAGTGTGGCTCTGTCGCAGAAACGGTTGCATATGATCTAGTTTTGGAGGTTGCTATGAAAGTTCAGCATTTTCAACAACGAAACCTATTGTTGCATGGTCCTTGGAAGTGGCTCTTAACGGAGTTTGCCTCATACTATGGGGTTTCTGATGTATACACCAAGCTGAGGTAATTGGATGTTAATATTAATTGCCTCTTTCTATTGATACCATCATTAGGCCATGTAATATATTAAGTTTTGAAAACTAGTTTTTGTTCTTTGGCTGTTTACTCTGAATTGATGTGTCAATGTGCATTGTCAATAGATATCTTTCATATGTCATGGATGTGGCAACCCCAACAGCTGACTGCCTCACCTTGGTGTGTGACTTGTTAATGCCTGTTGTTATGAAAGGCCACAGCAAGAACACATTGAGTCATCAAGAGGTATGGATGGAACTTTCCAAGTTTGAAGCATACAATAATTGTTTCTTATTGTTATATGGTTCTTGATGTTATTGTTTTGTATCGTTTACATTGTATCTTTCTCATTTTCCAATTTACATTTTTGTTATATTGGTTTTTTTTTTTTTTTTTTGGTTTATTGTACTTTGCCAGATCTTGATACCTCTTCTAACACAAATTTGCATAAATTCTGGTTGCCTCATCAGAATCGAATTTTGGGAGAAACTAAGGATCAAATTGAACAGATTCTCGCCTTAGTTTTTGAGAACTACAAGTCACTTGATGAATCCTTGCCCTCGGGTATCATGGAGGTTTTCAAGCCTGCAACTGGGCTAGCAGCGCCTGCACTGGAACCTGCTGTCAAATTATATACGCTTCTTCATGACATCTTGTCTCCTGAGGCTCAGACTACTTTATGCCATTATTTTCAGGTCTGAGAGACTGACAGACATTTTTCGTTATGATGCTTGCATGAGTTACATTTATCTGTTTTAATTAGAGTTAGTGTCTCCTCAGGTTGCTGCAAAGAAGAGATCAAGAAGGCACTTGACTGAGACAGATGAATATGTTACCAACAATAATGAAGGCTGTTTGGTGGACACTGTTACTATGTCTACTGCTTACCGAAAGATGATATCCCTCTGCATGAACATTAAGAATGAAGTTTTTACTGATATTGAGATCCATAATCAACATATACTTCCGAGGTATGTTCCTCAGGTTGTCACCTGAATACTTAGCAGTGTCTACTCTTCTATCTGTAAGATCTGTAGCATGTATTGATCATATGCATTAGATTCAGAGAACTGTCCATCACAAGTAATATTAATAATAAAATTTTATACAAAAACCATATACGTTTTCTACTAATAAATTGTTGATTCATTAATTCTACAAAAATATAATGTCACGCAAATTCCTCTTTTTCACCATGGGAGTAATTATGTAGTTGTGCAACAATATTCATGACTGAATTATGGTGTGTAATGTATTGATTTTTTTTTTTTTAAGTTGCAAAGTTCAATTTTCAACTTAAAAATGTATGATTTCACATTTGACAGTGCATGGCTGCAAATTTTGGCTTTTATGCAATGTTGCAGAAATTTAAATGGAACAATTTGATTCTCAGAAAAATGAAATATTTCACTGAAGAGGGCAAAACAACATGATAAATATTTAACTCAATCTTAAAGAATCTGAATATGTCTCGATTTTTACCTTCTTATCTTAAAATAAACATAATGCAATGATTTATTGCTTTTAATATATATATATATATATATATAGCTCCTTAAGTTCCTTTTATTTTTATTTTTTTAAAAGTATGTTGAACTCACTTGGACATTTTGATTGATATGATTGGCTAACACAGTCTTGGCTGGGGATCATCCTTAAGTTCACACTGTTGCATACTTGTTCTCAATTTTCTTGTTGCTTATCTACATGGTTTCTTACTTGGTTTTTTGTCTGGCAATCTCATGCCAAACAAGTAGGATTCTAATATTTTGAATATCTATTGTGCAGTTTTATAGATCTCCCAAATCTGTCTACAGCCATCTACAGCACAGAGCTTTGCAACAGATTGCGTGCTTTCCTCATTGCTTGCCCCCCAACGGGCCCTTCACCTCCTGTTGCAGAACTTGTTATCACTACTGCAGATTTTCAGAGGGATCTTTCCAGCTGGAATATCAGGTAATGCTACTTCTTCTGCAGTATATTTTCATACCAGAAAGAGTGGACTACTATCATAGTTGTTATTACTTTGCTTGGTTCTAACCCAATTTTACGTTCTTTCACAGCCCTGTCAAAGGTGGAGTTGATGCGAAAGAATTGTTCCACTTGTATATTATGGTATGGATACAAGATAAGCGTCTCTCTTTGCTCGAGTCATGCAAATTAGATAAGGTACATATGTTAAACACCAGTATTAATATATGCTATTCACTCCGTATCTTTGCCAAAATTTGGAGGACTATGATGACAGATGATTCTTTGAAAATTCCTGAATCTTCAATTTTTTGCCAATCACAATTTGTACTTTATAATCTCTGCATGCAAGGGTTGTCTGAAAGTTATGTACTCGCAGGTAAAATGGTCGGGAGTTAGGACACAACATTCTACTACTCCTTTTGTTGATGAAATGTATGACCGATTGAAGGAAACTTTGAGCGACTATGAGGTTATCATTTGCCGATGGCCAGAATATATTTTTGGCTTGGAGAATGTATGTCCAGATGGTTTCCTTATCTCTCAGTCTTAATTTTCTTATTTGGTTGCTGATATCACTATCGACTTTGTGTGAGGTTTTCTCTAATATTATTAAGATCTGGGGATCTCAAGGACCCCATCTCAACTCAAGAAGCCAACATAGACTGCTCTACTTTTTCCTAAATATCTCTTCCGGGACTCCCCATGATCTTTGAAGCCATCTATTTTCTTGAGATGGATTGAGACCCTGTAGGGAGTTGATTCTAGCACGGACACAAAACATGATATCCTGAATGATAGTATACACATGTCTAGCTCGGTCATGATGGGATCTCGCATTTCTTTCTCTCCATATAGCGTACACGGCTGGTTGAGTTGCAATCACTTTTGTTTTTATATGTTTTATATATTTCTGGCCATTGTGTAACACTAGTTACTAGCCTTGTTGCTTGGTCATGGACTTACAAAATTCGTAGGCTTAATTTTAAGTGACTAGTGAGGTTGGGTGCCAAAAACAAGGTTAAGGGCTTAAAGATTGAGCAAGTTATTCCTTCTTGTCAAGGGAAGGACTGCACTGTCCCATACAGCTGTTTATCGCATATAAATAAAGAGGAAAAAATTTAAAAAAATGAAGGAATATGTATATATAGTCTTCCTTGTCATCTTATAACACTGCTATTTGCATTCTCACATATTCATCTTTCATTTGGAGAGAAAGCAATGGTAGGAGTTTGAAGATTGTGAGAGAAATGTGATGGAATTAAAAGCTTTGGCATTCAAAACTCTCATCAGTTCTCATTTTTTCTAATTTTCAAGAATTTTTTAGATTTGTGTTCTTCCTCTTCTCCCCAATTGGGCATCCCTCTTAAGTCTTATATACTCTCTGTGTACTTGGGTTGTGCCTTCTAATAAGATTGAATTACTTATCCAAAAAAAAATTATATATCAAAGCAGATTTCATAATTCTCATAACTTCCAAAGTGTTTTCACCTTTTCTGGTCTTATTCAAGATATGCACAGAAATTTATCTTTTACCAAATATCCAATGCCTTTATGTAGCACTAGAACTTGAAAGACAAGATTCAAGTTTTGCTCAATATGTTAATTGGAATTAAAAATTTTATATATACTAAACTCGTTGTTTTTTGGACAAAAAGGCTATTGCTGATGTTGAAAAGGCAATTGTGGAAGCTTTAGACAAGCAATATGCAGATGTCTTGTCGCCGGTGAAGGAAAATATGGCGCCCAAGAAATTTGGCCTCAAGTATGTCCAAAAACTTGCCAAACGTTCTGTATGCCCCTATGTAGTTCCCGATGAGGTCAGTTGTAACTTCTCAAATCTTTAAGGTTCCTTTGATAGGTATATTCTTTTGGTTTGAAAGTCTTCTGTTGTTTTCCAGCTGGGAATTCTACTGAATTCCATGAAGAGGATGCTTGATGTCTTGCGCCCCAAAATAGAAGCTCAGTTCAAGTCATGGGGTTCTTGCATCCCTAATGGTGGAAACACAGTTCCTGGAGAGCGTCTCAGTGAAGTAACAGTGATGTTGAGAGCCAAGTTCAGAAATTATCTGCAAGCAGTTGTGGAGAAACTTACAGAGAATGTGGGTATCATCCTCAAATCACACATTATTTGCTTGGATTTTACATGATTCGATAACTGATTATGAATTGAGATACAATATATATTTTGAAACAGTAGATGAAACTATATAACCTAAACAGAAGACATGTTTCTTTTCTATTTTTTTCGTAAGGATAAATGAAAGATCTTTGACAATGTCCAAAGACGATTTTCTGTTCTTAAAAGTACAGTTTGTTGTGTAAGTGTGTGCTCAAACTTGGAGGCTGTGGGTCCTCCTCCAGCTTATCTACCATAACAATGCCAGCAAGATTATATATATGATTAACGGCACACCGTATAGTCCACGTGTAATGTTCTTCTTGTTGGAGTTAGAAGCAACCCCACACACTCGGGCATTCCTATGATTATAGTCCAACTAAATGTATAGACTTAAATAACTGCTCTTCTGCATTTATGTGCAGCAGCCATGTTTTCCCCTTTTGTTCAGAGTAATTTTTCCTGTCTGAAAATATAAATTTGGCTGGGATTTCTGTTGCGTCATTGATTTGCTTCCTTTCTTTTTGTTGTTCCAGACAAAATTACAGAATGCTACAAAGTTGAAAAAGATTCTTCAAGATTCAAAGGAAACTGTGGTGGAATCTGATGTACGGGGTAAAATGCAACCGCTAAAAGAGCAGGTGACAAATACAATAAGTCAGCTTCATACGGTCTTTGAGACTCATGTTTTCATTGCAATCTGTCGAGGTTACTGGGACCGGCTGGGGCAGGTAAGCTAATTGCATCCGTCTTACTAATGTTAGGTTCCAGATTCAGTCTCAAGGTTAATGTTTTTCACGATTATATATATATATATATATATATATATATTCTGTCACAGGATGTTCTAAGTTTCTTGGAGAACAGAAAAGAGAATAGGTCATGGTATAAAGGTTCACGAATTGCAGTAACTGTAAGTACAACTCCTTTTTCCTTTGATGAGTAGTAGTGCTATAGCTTCAGTTATTTAGTTGTAATCTAGATACTGAATTTCAGTTAGAACAGATTGCAGTTTGCATGCATATGCCCAATGATATAGTCGGTTCCTTCCAATTACTGCTAAATTTAAAAGTTGATCAGATTTATATATTACTTTAACTGCCTGATCCAATTATCAAAAAAAAAAAAAAAAAAAAATAGGTGTGATCCAGTAAAAGGTTTCTGTCATTTTACGTTCATTCTGTACTTTCCCCCCTTCTGATATCTGGGGTTTCCTTACATTGCAGATTCTGGATGATACCTTTGCCTCACAGATGCAGCAGCTGCTTGGAAATACAGTTCAAGAGAAGGACCTGGAGCCGCCTAGATCTGTGATGGAAGTCCGTTCAATTCTTTGTAAGGATGGTGCTCCCAATCACAAGGACAACACGTACTACTACTAAGCCTATTTATGTACATAGAAGGGGAGAGGGGAGGCATATATCTTAGCTTTGCAAAAACAGGGGCTCAAGTAACGTTGAACACATACAAAGATGATGATCTCATTGGCCGGCTGAAATATAGGTGGGTCATTTTGGTCATCAAGATGCATACGTAGTCTCCATAGCTGCTGGGGCTGCAAACTTTTTGTATAGGAAGCAAGCAACTCGACTGCTCCAGAACCATGAGTCTGCTCTCTCTTCAGAGGGTTCCCGTTTTGTTTTTGTTTTCCTACTTATTTTCCATACCTGATTCTCTCCCTCTTTTATGTAATCTCTCTATAATGTTTCAGTGGCTTTGCCTTTATCAATTTTGTTCAACCATTTTTTAATTGAGCTAATGCTACCAAGTTATTGAGCTCATCTTTCCGAAGGAGATAATGACAACTAAAAAAAGAGAGAAAGAAAGGAAACGAAAAAGGAATTGAAATAAGATTGCTTCTGGATTAAGCTAGGATGTTTGCATATTAAAATGGACGATTGCAGTCCGACCTAAGAAATACATTACAAGGTATCTGAAGGCACTCAACCACTTGTCGTCCAAAACAAACCAAACACCTACCATGCATTTCAATAGTAGGCATATTGCCAAACCACCCATTTTATAAGGCATCTCCGAATTGAAGAAACATGATGCCCTTAAAGAAGATTATTTGCACCCTCCCTTCCCTTCACGACAAAGCTTGCATCTTGTACCTAGTTACTTTTCCCCTGCAACTTCTCAAATGACAGAGTCCTAAATAAAGCAACCTGCCTTTCTTTTTTTTTTTTTTTTGGTATCTCATTTGCACCCCAGTTTTTCACTTAATTACCATTGATTCCAACAGGCATTACTGCCTCCTCAAAACAGGTGCACGTTGCTTTGTCCACCTGTTTGCAAAGGTCCCATGGAGGGCTCAACGGAAATGTCTTAATGAGATACATTGTCCACAACCTGGTGCTAAAGTCCAACAATCGCACAATAACTTGGACTCAATAGGATACATCAATGCTAAAGTAAAACAAAACTGCAAGAATAAAGACAAGATTTTTTTCCAAATGAATTTGAATTGCACCCTGAAAATGCTACAAAAGAAAGAGATATTTACAAGATTAAAAATCATGACTAGAAATTAATCAATCAGTGGTTATGAAACATGTCCCATTAATGTTATACAACTTGCAGAACACCACGCTAGCACCACCACAAATACAACCGAGAATCCTAACACCACGACTTTACTCCATGCAGCACAGGCAAATCATAGAAGCTTTGATATTACTTGACAAGAAGTCCAGAAGGCATTCGTTGCAGCCCTTAGAATTACAGGGTTTTGGTATATCCTGTTGGAGAAGAAAAATTAAAGAAAATATAAATATATAGTAAGCACTGATTGATAAATCAAACAAAGACGCAAAAACGCAAAGTAAGATTCTTGGAACTTGGTAAGGAACCCATCAGACGCATACGCTTCACACTAGGAGCCCACACCATAACCAAGACAAACCACATAATGGAGGCAGGATATATATAAATCATTGGATTAGGTGGGATATCACTTTAACCTACCCTAAAGCAGTTGCACCCCAAGATGCCACATTGTAAATAACTTTGCTTCCATCCCAAGCCTTACGGAGCTTTCCCTTTTTCTTTTTCACTGAGAATGTCTTGCTAAGTGCTAAAAGAGAATTCAGAGAATGTCAGAACTCTATTTCCACATCTCCAACAACAAAAACTGTTAAAAGTAGTGCACAAATTGTATTTGGAATGAGCAAATGAAGGATAACTAAAGAAATATTTTCATTGGATTTCTCATTGGATATTGAAAGAAAGATAAAGCATGGATCAAGAAGGAAGGCAAGCAAACCTACCATCCTGGAGTTGGTTAGGGGTCAAATCCTGCAAAATAAACGTCAATTATTTAAAAAACATCCGATTCTTCAAATAAAGCATAGCATCATCTTTTTTCTTTGTAACCTCCTTTTATTTGACATGCATAGACCTTTTTATTCAAATCGTGACACAGTCAAGACCAGAAAAAAACCTTGTCAAAAGCATAAACCTGGGTTCACCAATAAATGATTGCAAATATTTAACATGAAACCCACAACAGATCCTTAAGGCTCATCCTCTGATATATGACTTTTGCTTAGTGACATTTAAATATTTATGGGTCTTAAATTGAAAAGATTGTAAGATCCCAAGTGCAAATCAATAATATTTTGCAGGTCAAGTAGAAGTTTTTCCCAGCCCAGTTTGTCAATTTAAATTGGACTCGGCAGTGAAATAGTAAAACCCAGTAGGAAGTAAGAACATGTTAAAGTGAGCACATACATAACAAACAAATTCTAACGAATCTCAATTTGTATTAAAAGCTAAAGGCATCATTGGCATGATATTTCTCTAAAAGTGCACTGTAGAGACCCTAAAATGCAGTGTGATGCCCTTCATGACTGTACCAACATTGATTACTAAATAAATATCTGCAGTTAACAAGCCATCATTGCAATCCAACAAGATGCTGATTGTGAGTAATTCTAAAAAATCTATACATCCGAAAAATTAAAAATCATTAAAAAATCACAAGTAGCATGCTAATCTTGATTTAATTATGCCTCTTTGCCGTTTTCACAACGAGAACATACAACAGCTTGCTTCTTTCCATTCAAAAAGAGCGGAAATGTAGCATACCTTAGTCTGTTTTAGGGACAATAAGTATGCAGCCATGAAGCAGGCAATACCCTCAACTATGTCTTCTTGCCTAACAAGAACGTAATCCTCTTGTTCCGAATCAAGATCTTCATTTTCCCATAAATCATTTTCATTAACCATATCCCAAGAACTACCTTCTTCTGCTATAGAACAAGAGCTTTTTAGCATCCAAGCCATCAAGAGAAAAATATGGCTATCATAAATCTAAGCAAAAAGTTGCTAATGCCTGAACTTCAAAATGAAGAAGAAATAAGTTGCGTGTACTTGACAAAAAGTCAGAAAAGGGGGGCTATCAGGAAGCCTACCAGCAATATTTTGTGGAACTGATGCCTGTGCACACTCTAGCTTTTCAAGGAAGTCGGGGCATTCAAGCCTCGACTTGAGAAGATCGCACAACTGCACTAATATGTAGAGGATATTGAGTTACAATATAGAAGTAAGAATATCTTATCCTCTTACTGAGTCACAAAATTGTAGAACACATTCATGATTAAGTATTTAATAGCTTCATTGGACCAGACGACAAGATCAGGGGATCACAAGAGCAGCTTACTTCTATTACAATAGATAAATATCTTATCCAATTAACAATATCTTATCCTCTTACTGAGTCACAAAATTGTAGAACACATTCATGATTAAGTATTTAATAGCTTCATTGGACCAGACGACAAGATCAGGGGATCACAAGAGCAGCTTACTTCTATTACATTAGATAAATGTTCAAAATTATGTCTGCTATAAACTGACAAGTTTATTTAACTTTCTAATGGATCACACAAGGTTCTGGAGCATGAGAGATTTGAATATATACTGAAATTGAAGTATATAAACAGTTGAGGCAACAGGCTCGAGCCCAAATGGCACTTCTTCCTCTTTAAGATCAAAGATATGTCTAATCAATGTGATAATTTTTCCTATTTCAACAAGAAGGCTTTAAGCCCAACATCCAAACTCAGGACTTCCACTCTCCAACGGGAAAACAAGTTGAGGGCAACCCGGTCTCAACCTAAATACCCTTTTAATCAAAAAAAAAAAAAACACAGCAGCAGAAACACAGCCATTCTTCTTAGAACAACATCAACACCGCATAACCTTGGTTTAAACTTAAAATCGACACATAGAGTCCATATTCTAGTTTGGTATTCAGTAAGTCCCATCCCAAGCATTCTTTGTAAAGCATTCCTAGTGGTAAGCCACTACATTCACCCACACATACATGGCGCAGAGAGAGAGGGATATGAGATGGGGGAAAGAGGAGGAAGAAGAAGCTCGGCCAGAAAATTGATGTCCAAAAAAGGGATTCCTCTAGAATATCTACCAATTCTAAAAAAATCAGATATTGGTTTGCAATACAGGCACCCAATATGAACAAGAGCATATCTATAGAAGCTTATGGCCTGCTAAATGAATCAGTCCTGAATCAAAGGCCTAATCACCGATCAAACCCAGAAAACAAACACAAGAGATTCAATCCACAATCTTTTGCTTACGTTTATCAGGAAAAAAAATTATATCATCATGGAGCACCATAATCCACACCAAAATCAAATCCGATTGGGCATAACAAACATATACATCAAATACCTCAAAATTTCCCTTTCATGTCCCAACTTTCATCCATCAAACAAAAAGCAGACCTAAACTACAACAACCAATTGTCCGTACAACACCTCAAACCCTAGAAAACCATAAAATCCCTCCCAAAAACAAAGTTCCATACCTCATCAGCCTCTCGGTCACCTCGCAGAGACCCCGAGCCCTCGCCACGTTGCTCTTCATCAACGTCTGCACCGCCGGCGTCATCGCTATCGTCTTCTTCGTCATCGTCGCCACCGCTTGTGGTGTTGAGCATTTCGAGAGCTCTCTGGCACTGCTCGAGCACGGTCTGCAAGGTCTTCCTCTTCACGCGCACCCGATCCTTCTCGGAATCCTCCCTTCGGAGCATCCCGATCGCCATCGCCATCGATTTCGATTCCGACACCTCCACTTCCATGTGCCCTGAACCAAAACACAATCGAGCCCCTAAAACCTTTCGTGTTTTTTTCTTTTTTTCAATCCCTATGAAACCCTATTCTGGTCCATGGATTCAGGAACCCTATCGATCGTCCTGTCGTGGAGATTTAGGTTTGAGTCCGGAGAATTATTGGCCTGCGACATGTGCGTCTTTTATTTGTTTTTGCCTTTTGTCTTGTTTCCGAAACGTGCTGGTTTTGTTTCCGTGATACGGAAAAGGTTAATTTGATTAATCTATTCTATTATATTCAACTTCAATGGAACGGAAGCAGCGTAGGCCTAGTAATTATCTGGCAGCGCCCGAGGTTTTTGAATTTTAATCCTATTATGACATGTTAATTAATTAATATAAGATATTTGAAATTGAGATAATTTATTTTCATTAAATGGCATAGGTTCCTCTCCAATTTCATTTCAATTAAAGCATCACGTCACTTATGACGTGATAATACATACATTATTATATTTGTAAAAATATAATATAAATTATGAAATGGATCATTTTTGTTTCACTTGACATATAAAAGCATCTTAATTCCATTGTTATGATATAGGCTAGGGTTATACTTAAGGGTGTGGATGTGGTTATTGTCTATAATCGCGTTTGCAACTGTATTAGGTAGTTATCACTTTTAAGTAACTAAATCGGCCCATTTAAGCGTAAGGTTATTGAATGCTAGACTACATCACTAACCGTCCTATAAGGTAATGGGCATTTTTGGCATATTTTAGTGTTTTTAACCTTCTTATGGCCTCTTTTTAATGCTTATTTTAAACGATTTTATAAAATATTTTGGGCCTGTTTTAGTGGGTTTTTTTAGGCTTTAATATTTTATATAAAATCCATATTTCACATGTGGTTATTAACTGCACTCGCACTCGCCTACTTGTATGTGGTTAGCGATTTTGGCTAACCGCATATCAAAGAGGTTACACAAATAGAAGTTAATAATGGTTAGTTGAGGCTAATAATTATTCGCTTGTACAACCCTAATTAGAGACCTATTTGAAACTAAATGAAAAGTTAAAAGACTTAATTGTCAAAATTAAAAACTCAAATGAAAAAAGGCATGAAAACTAATAACTAAATTTGATTTTCCCCCTAAATTAACCAATTTAAGCTTAAAGAAAAATGTTTTGTTTCCATATTTTGTCAATTTCTAAAAAAAAAGAAAAAGAAATAACTTAATTTATAGATGAATGTGTTTCTCTCTAAAGTCATTCATTTAGCGTACATGTGAAGACTAACAAATAAAATCACATTAGGCGATGGATATTCTCATGTTCATATTAAATACTTTTCCATGCGTGTAGAGGGAGGGAAAGTCAGTGTCACAGGTGGCAGTCTTGGGGCTGACTTGGTAGTCCATATCTACTTTGGGCTCTATATACTTTGGAGGAGAGAGATCCTTAAACTAAAGAGAGAGACATTTGGTTTAAAAGTTGGGCTAAAAGTGGGTTTAAGTTGTGACTCTATCACACATCTTCTTCATTAAGAAAAAACTTAAGAGAAAAGTTTGGCCAAAATTGTGTTTAAGATATGTCTTTATCATTTTCCAAAATATTAGTGTTAATATTTTTTTCATCTCATTTTACAAATCAACAACTAGATTTGTAAATTTATATATAATTCACATAAGTTAATGGTAGACTTCACAAATTTAATAGTCGATAATGATCTATTAAATTTGTAAAAAAAATATGATAAAAATATGGGTAAATTACTGAGACCAATCATCTATATATATATTCTAATACTTGAGATGGACCACATGCAAACCAACTCACTGTCCCTGAAAAGAAAAACAGTAGGCCCAAATGACATTTTTCCTTTGAAATGGGTATCAATAGATTAGATTAAGAGAATAACTTCAATGGATTATGAACTTATGATGTAAATCGGGTGTTTTGCACCATTAAATAGAAAGCAAACACTTAAGTTTGGAACATAAAAAATAATATAACCCTTCACACAAAATAATTTTCATTACCTTGACAAAACCACTGAAGCTACTGTCTTTATTGGTTTTGGATACTCTGGTGTCGGGGGCTTGGAGGTTGGTGGTAGGCGTTAGGTTATAATGAATGGAAAAGTTTATGGTATTGATTTGAATTTAAAATACGACGTTTTTCATCTCTATTGTATTTGATATTATTACCTGATATGTCAAATTTATATTAAAGGTTGTAAAATGAGGTTTTACACTACATCCTCGTAAAAATTACTCTCATAGCTTTTTTATTTATTTTTTTACATGAAAAGGAAAATGAGGAAGATGGTTTGACTTTGAATTAATGATCTCCGCTTTATAAGGTATGATTCTCAACCGATTAAGTTACCCATTAAGACGACTCATTAGGATGGCTCTTATAAATAAATACCTTATTTACTCGGGCGAAGGTGAGTATCAAGAGATTAACACTACCACGTTAGGTTATAGTAATGGTGAAGATATAAATAGGGTAGTGAGGCATGATAGAAAATCCTTAAGAATGGAGTTTTACTTCATTTAACTTGTCAACTCTCTATTTTAATTTTGGGTGTAAGGAAAAACACAAAAGACTTATTCCAATTCTAAATAAGGAGACAATTAACATGATATTATTAGATGACTCTCATCTATTTCAAACTTTTTTTTTCTTTTTACAAATCAACTGTAGAAACCCAATAATTGATTTGAACAAAAGATAGATGGGGATGTACCACATTATACTTGTTGCAATTTTAGACTCTCCTTCTAAAGATTCAATTATTAACACATTTCTCAAAACAAACTACAATATTCTTTACAAAATTCCAACATTTTTTTTTTTACAAAAAAAAAACAGAACATTTTTGTTTTTGTTTTTTTTTTTTAAAAAAAAATCGACAATGGTAGCCCTCTCGTCACCATGGCCAACAAATTTTTTAGTTTTTTTTTTTTTGGATTAAATATTTTTCAAATTTGAATTTCTAAAAAAACTATTTCAAAAATTTTACCAAACCAATTTTCCACCAAATCAATTCTCAACTTTTACCTATTTCAAAACCCAAAACTCTTCTCAAAATTTTACTAAACAGACCCAACATTGTTTTTTTTTCTCTCCCTTTATACTATTTTCAACACAAAAACGTTAATAAAAAAAAAAACAAAATATTCAAAATTATTTTTATATTCGTATGACATTACAACACTTTGTGAAATAAAAAAAAAAAAAATCATTCCAAAAAGCATTAACAAATGGACGGTGAGATTTTGCAAATTAAAAGACCAAATAAATATATAGACATTAATGGTAGCCTGCTGGGTATGAGCAATTGTCGTGGGAGACCCAGCTGGACAATCAAATTCCATTAAACTCCTGCTCCTGCTCCTGCACAGTATTATTATAACACAATCCACTCCATCAAAGTGGTGAAATAAATAATTAAAAAAAGAAAATGATCAATGTGTGGCTTTTATGTAATAATTGACTACAGCCATCACGGGCACTGATTGTTGGGGACTCGGGCTGGTAGAAAAAGCAAAAGGATTGACCACCCTCCACTTCAATATTGGGGCTCCCGTGTTTACCAAAATCAACGGGACCAATGATTTCTCCCTTTTTAAAGTTGTCCAGCAACCTCTGTCATTCGGCCACGGTTGATAGCAATTCTTTCGAGAAAAAACCGGCCACGGTTCATTATTTTGGTCGTAACGGGATAACAATCATAAGATCCATCCTAACTTGTCAGATGCTAAAACTTTCATAAAACTTTACAAGTCCTTCATTTCATCATTTAGATTTAGAGTATCTTCGTAATCGTGTTTGATAAATAAAGTTTTTAAATAAAAAAAAAAAAATCTTTTTAATTATTATTATTATTATTATTTTTTGACAAAAGCTTAATTTTAAATTTTTACAAAAAATGTGTTTTGACAATTTTTAGAGCATGTTTAAGATTAAGTTTAAAAAATAGAACGTTTAAGTAATCAAAAACATTTGTTTTGGCATTTTTGGACCCCTTAAAAACTCTTTCAATTTATTTTTACCAAATAGATATATTTATTTTAAACGAATTTTTAAGTGTTAAACGCACTTTTAAGCATTTCAAACGCATATCCAAACATGCCCTTGATCATTCTACCGTTTTATTGGTATGAACTTTTTTTATTTTGCTTTTAAAATTGATTTTAATCAATATTTACTTTCATAAGAATAATATTCGCTAATTAAATATCTAAAAATTAATCCTAAATGAAACTAAAAGACCTTTATTCAGCCTTAAAGCTTGTTTAGGATTGCAATTTTATAAACCAAGAATGTGATTTTAAACCAAATCATAAAAATCACTTTTTTAAAAATTAAATTAGAATTAAAAACAACATCACAATTTTACTAAATATTCAATTACATCCTTAAACGGCAAACGCAAAAATAGACTCTTGATTTGATCAAAAAGCAAGCCGCACAATGTCAAAGGTAGGTAATTAGTTTGACCGTTTGGATAGTCATTGCCAGGTCACCAAATCATATGGACGGCCACTGTTGATTCTTGAATTGAACCTACGGTCCAGACGATATGGGACCCAGAAATCTGTGTGCGCTAGTACGACGTGTAGACATGTCCGGGTGGTGGTAACCTAGGACCAAGCACAGGAGACGGTAACTCAAACAATAGAATACCGAGAATGCCCCTGTCCACGTTTTCCCTCCAACACGTTTGGTTTAGCGCAAGACTGCAAATTACGGATGACGTGTACAACTGCCGCATATTAGGAGGGCCCGCTCTCAATGGGCTTAGCTTGACCGTCCGGGTTTCCGTTGGGGAACAATTCTGTCTCAACGTAGCCATTGGGAAACGCAAAGAGGAAAGTCTGTTTCCACTTTTGCGCTCCCTCTCCTTCCGTTTCTCCGACCCATCCAAAACACGCTCTATTTCATTATTATTCTCTTTTCTCAACAATATATATAATACTTTTTTTTTTTTTTTTGGTTTGAATTTAATAAGGTATGTTCTCAATGCACGTATTTGGATAATAAAAAATGAATGTTAAATTTCTGTTTACGAGCTCTTTCTTTTGTGTTTACTGTTGGATGTTTGCTTGGTTTGTTTTGTTTATGTGTGTGTGTGTGTGTGTTTTATGCTTGATCTTTGAATTTTCGTTACGAGTTTGATCAATGTGGGTGCAGGGTGGTGGTGTTTGATCTAGCTTGCTGGTTTTCTGGGATGTGATTCGGTGATTTGGGAATCAGAGGATGACTACCCGAAACCCCGAATCGTCTCAGGTACGTATATACTTCGGTTTCTCTACAATGCGACTCAGAGATAGCAACGTCTTTCGCATTTTCAGACGAACGCGTACACACAGCACATGCATATATACGCGCACATGAAATTAGAATGAGGGATGTGGGTGCGTTTTGTTTTTTGTTTTGGAGGAATTTGGTGGTGAAAATTTGTTGGGTGTTGTGTTGTGTTGTAGGGAGATGGCGGTGTTCCTCCTCCTCCTCCGCCTCCTCCGCCTGGTGATCTGCGTTCTCGTAGTGGCAATACGGTAATCAACATTTTGATATGTTTTCTTGTTTTGTACTTGGCCGCTATGAGCGTGTTGTGTTGGTAGAACTTATATATCATCGTAATTTACCGTCATTATTTTTACCGTAATCTACGAGCCTTTGACCTTTGGTGCTTGATGGTCCCTTGCTTGTCTTTGGGATTTATATGTTGATATGGGTTTGAGTGAAGGTTTTGCACCAAAGTCCACTTCCGATAGTCCTTTCCGTAATGTCACTGTTACTTTTACATTACGTCTAAGATAATAATGTCTGAGACTCGGTTCAAATACGATGAACAAAAATGTAGATTTTTTATATATTTTTCTTGGTTGCAAAATCTAAGAATTATTATTCACCACGTTAACCGAAACGTTCAAGACTTTTTTGCTGGTCATGATGAACTGAGATGCAAGAGGATGGGCAATATTTTGTTTTTTTCGAAATATGGTGGGTTCCCTTTTCAAATTTTGTTAACTTCAGGTAGTCCGTTGTTTATTCTCCTGGTTCATTGAACTTTTCTTTTATGTTGAATGGTTCATCAGAAGTCCTGAAACTTATGTGTTCTGAAGTATAACTGTCTCGCAGGTTTTCAAGAGCGGGCCACTTTTTATATCATCCAAAGGTGTGTTTTACTTCACTGGTTTACATGGGTACTGATACTAAATTAACTAGTAGCAAGACATGGACTGCCTGTAAATACCTTAGGTGGTCTTATAATGAATTTTTCTAAGGTTCGACGATTCATGATTGATGATGTTGGTTTTTTTCCCCACCCTCAGAACCAGCAGCTGTATGTCTGGCTTTCCTTGTTCCTTTTATGGTTCTTAACTCTGCCATTTTCCTTCCTTTTACTTTTTTCTTTTTGGGGGAGGAGTGTCTATTTAGCTAGAACTTATCTTTGTGCCAAGTTAGTTACAATGTGTCCGTTGCACGCATGTGTTACTTGAATCATAGATTAGCCCTCAAATGAACATGTTTAGATTTTAATTATTGTTATTTTTTATCCAGATGATTTTGCCTTACCTTTTTTTTTAAAACACTTATTACCCGAAAGAGAGGATTTTTTCTAGGCTGAGGATAAGGTTTTGCTACTTCCAGAACAGGGTGACTACTGGAATAAACTGTCAACTTTCTGGGAAGTTTAAATTCTCTATTTGACACCTTTGCACTGCTGATCTACCTTAAACTACACAGATTCATTTTGTCTGAGCCCTTTTTCCCCCCTAATATGCCAGAAAAATTTTCTGAACTTAGTAGCTGCTGTTTCTCTTTCTATCTCGCTATTTATCTCTCTCTCTTCGAGTGATGTTTTGCTCTTGTTTTTACTTGACACGTATTTCTAACACTAGTGTTCTAACTCCAAAGCAGTACTGTTGTAAGGATTTTGAACTTTTCTGAAGTTGTTATTGTATAATTCTTTTATGTAGGAATTGGATGGACATCCTGGAAGAAAAGGTGGTTTATTTTAACACGTACTTCTCTGGTTTTCTTCCGAAGTGATCCAGTAAGTAGTTGTTTTGTTTCTTGTACACTGTAAATTTGTAATCTTGTGAAATCTCTTATAGCAGTTAATCTTAAATTGATGAATAATGATAAAGGAAATAGTCAACTGACTAAGCACCGTAGGGGCCGGCATTTGGGTTTCTTTTCTAACTTTGAAGATCCTTGAAGCTAACACTTACATACCATGATGATCATTTATTTGCACCCTTTCACTTTAAACCAAAATTGTTTAGTTTCAAATCTCATCACCTTTCCCTTCACTAGTACGTAGTGTTTAGAATCTTTCTATTGAAACACTAATGGGGAGTAAACATGTTTAATAAGCAGCACAATGTGCCACTGGCTATGGAGTTTGTAAGTTGTCCTTGCATGCAGAAATAAGTTGCTGCTGTCGTTGCTTCTGTCGATGGTATTGATTGGCTCTTGGATGGCCTGTGATATGAGACCTTAATCTGTTAGTCAATACTGACCATAATAGAAAGAGCCAATTTTAAATGTTTATGAATGGATGGACTTGCAAGTAATAGCAAAAAAGACCTTTTTTTTTTTTTTAGTAAGTAATTTCATCTTATTGAGGGGTGCAACCTTAGTAGATAGAAAGTATACAAGAGAATCCTCTATTCAGTACAAAAAAGAACAAAGGTTCAAAAAGATGGAAAAATTGGAGAAAAAAAAATGTGCTCTATCCATGTGTAAAGGGAGTTGAATATAATCTTTTTCAGCTCTACCATGGAAGTCGCTATCTTCAAAGCTTCGTGCATTCTGCTTTCTCCAAAAACACCACATTAAACATAAAGGAGCCAATCTCCAAATGTCCAAAATGTCACGACGCCCCACTTGACCTCCTCAACTAATCAACAACTCTCTCACCCTTTTACACATAACCCAATCAATGCCAAACTAGTTAAATAGAAAGCACCATAAATCTCTTGCTACTTCACAATGAAGAAGAAGGCGATCGATAAACTCCCCACTCTTGTAATATAACACAATGTCAATATTTTTCCTAATGTCGCCGTCTACACAAAGAATGCCACTCTCGAAGGAGCCTAACTCTCCAAATCTTCAAAGGAAATGGGAAACCCGTAAATATGGGTAACACATGATAAAACGTCTTCACTTCAAACTTGAACTTGAGCCTCTTGGAAGGGATCCAACATATTCTATCCACATCTCCTTGTCTTACTCTGAGAGAATACAACATCTCAAAGAAAACGGAGACCAACTCCACCTCCCAATAGTATGGGTCTAGTTAAAATTATATTCCAATGAATACTTCCATTTTGGAACTGCATGAGATCCGCCACCAACACGTCTTTGCACCGTGTAATACTAAACAAACCTGGATAAGATATCTTTAATGGTTGTTCCCCACACCACACATCATGCCAAAAACTAACATTTGACCCATCAGCCATCTCAATTCTAACAAATTCTGAAAATGTTTCCCACCCCCTTCTTATGTATTTCCACATGTGCACTCCAAATGGCTGTATTACCTCCTTGGAACACCAACCTCCGTTTAAACTATATATTTAGTCTGTATCACCTATCTCCACAAAGTCTCACTCTCCGTAGCATAACACCATAGCCATTTACCCAATATGGCTCGATTAAACTTAATCAAGTTTCTAACCATTTGTTGACCATGATGTGGTATAGTAGAAAATGTTGGTGTTTGGACTTATAGGCATTTAACATAGCATACTCGACTCAATTGCCTAATTTTAAGCTTAAACTTTATATTAAATCAGGTATACAAAGCAGTAGCCGAATGAAATTGACCTTTATATATGTGTCGGTTTGAATTTATAAATGTCTGTATAAAGGTTGTAGAATTTTTCATCAACTATTGTTTTACTTTCAGAGTGCTGTTCCCCAAAAGGGGGGCGAAGTGAATTTGACCCTTGGTGGTATTGACCTCAACAATTCAGGCAGGTTGGCTTTTTTAATTCCTAGTTAGATTCTTTTCAGTTTTCTGGAATTGCCACAGCTGTTACCCATTATGGAAATGGAGAAGTTTAGTGACCCTGTCGTACTTCATTTCAACAATTTATAGCGTGGAGGTCAAAGCAGATAAAAAACTCCTGACTGTGCTCTTTCCTGATGGTCGTGATGGACGAGCTTTCACACTAAAGGTCCTTCTCTCTTCATGTTTTCTTTGTCAAATAATGTCTTATCTAAATTATGATGCAGCATTCTTTCACCGTCATATTATACGTAATGCATCCATACATTTTATTGGCTTTTTAATGTACATCAATCAAAATAGATGCCCTTATGTTGACTTTTGAAACAATATTAGACTCTTCAAATAGCGTGTAGCTCAAAAGAATTGAAGTTTAAAAACAGAAAATCAGATTTTGCACTTGATAGCTGGAATGAAGAAATTCTGGCAATGCTGCTGGCCTCAACTAGCTGGAAGCTGGAGAGCTTTAAGTTGTGCTTCAGCTTCGTAGATTTCCTTTCAAAATTTGCTCAAGGATTGTAAAGGGTCAGGTCCACCTGCTTGGCTTACAGTGGGTATAGTAGTTCCATATGATGATATGGCTGAGATGAAATATTTAGTAGGTATAGACTTCAAACAGCAGTTACATGATGATTGTAGCCTAGCAAAACCTAAGAGTTCATTTATGTCATGAATTTGTGCTTTAGCATCTTAGCACTCACAATGTGCGGAAGCCAAAACTTACTATACAAGCCGAGCAAACAATGGTTTGGGATTGCATGACTTGGCTTCTTTATATATACTTATAACTAATACTTGGATAGATGTGTTTGTGTGGGAAACTCTCCTTGGATATATGTCTATATTGAACTAATACAATAAAAGCAGTCTACAAATTTCTCTTATCAACTAATCACTAACTGGACACAAACAAATTGATGATTGGATGCATAAAGGGAGAGGGATAATAAAATGAGTTACATTGCAGAGGCTAGCAGGTATGGTGTGGGTATGTAACCTTTTTTCTTTAAACGTATGGGATATCTCAAATAGGGAAAAAGTTGGATTTTAGTCAAGTTGAAGGAAGGTCTGTGATGGGCCAAAAATGGCTGGTTATGAGTTGCATAGTGGAGAATAAGGTAAACAGTAAGACAAAGATGATAGATGAGATAAAACTTGGAATCTCTCTAAGTCTTACTGGGTGTTTAACTATGTATGTACTAATTAATGGAAACTTCTAATAAATTGAGTGCAAAATCTGCTTTCAACTCTTCAAGTAATTACTAAAAGCCTTTTATTAAATTGAGAACCATAAGGTCCTAATCAAGGAAGTTGAGACCATTTTGGTTCAAAATACCTCACCAAATACGCTCCTTATCATGTGGAATCTTTGGTGGAAATCATGTTGGCTTCACAAATTTTATGAATGGCATCTTCTTCCTCAGGGAAGTTTTTCGGGCCAAAACTACAAATACAGAGGGAAAAACATGAGTCATGCATCTTAGTGATAGCTTGGTGGATCATATTTGAGTGGGAAAGACAGAAAACTTTTGGAAAACTTGACCAAGTCCAAAAAGTATGGGGTAGAAGTAAGAATCTATTCCTGATGCATGCTGACATATGACTTTTTTTATTGGTTTTACAGGCTGAAACTATGGAGGATTTATATGAGTGGAAGGCTGCACTTGAGAATGCTTTGGGGCAAGCACCAAGTGCCGCTCATGTAATGGGGCAAAATGGTATCTTCAGGAACGATCAGACTGATTCAGTTGATAATTCTTTGGATCAGTGTATGCCCTTGTTGTCATGCTGTATATCTATTTGACTTCACATGTTTTTTTTGTGTGCCTATGCTGTGCATTTTCTAAGCTGGCAGCATAGTTTTAAAAGAAGCAGTTTTTGGTATGAACATTATCAAGATGTAATCATTACCTTTGCCTTCATTGAGTCCAATGAGTCTTTGTATTCTCTATATGATTATGTTGTGAATTTGCAGATTTATTTGAGAATGTGGTAAGAAGGGCTAAATAGGAAAAATCTGATTATGATACCTGAACTTCTTCTTTGGGCAGTGGATTATATCTGCTGTAACCATTAATACAGAAAATGCTATTTGTTATTTCTACAGTATGCAAATTTTTTTTCCATGTTATTAGTTCTTTATATTCAATTCTCTGTTTAATGTTTTTTTTTTTGGGTAGTTTTTGTCAAGGGTTGATTTTTTGAGCATGATAGTTGTTGAAAATATTTCATGACTAGCATCTGGGTCTGGGTCATTGGTCATTCTATGACAGGACGTACTGGTTTGAACTTGGATGTCTTGCTTGCTATTCTTTGCTTATCACTTCATTGAGATACTTGATGTTTGCTTTACTTTTTTGTAGTGAAGGATAGACAGCCTTTCAAATCTTCAGTTATTGGACGGCCAGTTTTAGTTGCCTTGGAAGATGTTGATGGAGCTCCGTCTTTCTTGGAAAAAGCCCTCAGGTTTATAGAAGAGTATGGTGGGTCTTGCTTTTTTCATTATTGTTTAGGATCTTATTTCAGTGGTACGCTAAAATGTGACTTCTGAGAAGTAAATTACTGTCTAATCGCTTCTGAATATTAGAAATTATGTTCTTGATTCTTTTTGTAGAATTTTTATTGTATCCTGGGGAAACTCTTTAGTGTGCTTCCATTGTCAGAGCCACCTTAATTGGGAGTCTTTTGCTGCTCCACTGCCTATGGACGTGTCATTGCTGATTTTAGTACTTCGTTGTACTTACAATCTCTAGTTTTGCAGTGTAGGATAGATATAATGTGGTTCCAAATCTTCCCCATTTTTAATGGAAGATGCGATACTATGATAAAGAGTATAATTTTTAACAAACTTTTTGCAACATGTGAATATTCTGATTTATTTCCAGGCAATGCATTGATAAACATTTGATGTTGGAATTTTACAAATTATTGTTTTAGGTATGTCAGATTTTCAAACATCATTCACTTAGTTAAGTCACTATAATTGTTGTGGGAGAAATTGGTAGGAAAAACATATAGATATGTTTAAAAGGCCTATCCAAGGCTGATTGGTGGATTATGGAAGTGTTGATATATTTTTAATGTTGTATTATCCTCTAAAACCTGTTGCTGTAGTGAGCATTTTTATCTTTGGGAAAGTTCCAATCAATGTCAGGACTGTGTTACCTACCAAAGAAAATAGATGTAAGGACCCCTAAACCCTAAACCGTATAGAAATTTATGTTGGCTTAGTTTCTAAATAATTTTCTTCTCTTGTTTAATTCAGAGCTTCTTGTGCATAAATCATGCACATGTGATATTATTATTGAAGAGTAAACTGCTTCTTTTTTCCCTTATTGAGCTAACAATGGCTCGTAAGATCGAATAAGTATCACATCACACTATATTTTCACTTGCCGCATTTACCCTCATTAGTTTCTTTAGTTAAAGCTCACTTTTGGGTATTTTTTCAATTTACCAATTGCAATTCTGTAGGACCCTTCTGTTATTGGTTTGGATACAGATAGAATGTTTGTTCGTTTCCTTGTTTTATATGAATCTGATAAAAGATACAACAGGCATCAAAGTAGAAGGGATCTTGCGTCAAGCCGCCTACGTTGATGATGTTGAACATCGAGTTCGGGAATACGAGCAGGGTGAGTTTGTTTGGATATGAGTGTTCTTGACTAACTTTAATCTTATGGCCGTAATTAAATTGCATTGTATAGATTGTGTATTTTTATCTTTATGTCTTTCATGCAAGGTGATTGTCACAATTGAGATCATGAGTTTTTCTCATATCTGTTATTCTTTTGGGATGAATAATGCATACACCATGCAAATGAATTGGAAATTAGCTACACCAAGAGATGTGGGAAAATTTTACAAAAAAATATTTTCTACAGTTTATATGTTTATTATAACTAAAAATGCTAGTTAACAGAAAACATCATCAAAAAACATACCCAAAACAAGGGGAAAATGCTTTATGCTTGGACTTAGCAAAGTCAGCACCCTCCCCTCTCTTTCTCTTTCATCTCCCATTATTGCCAGAAAGCATCACTTCTTGACATAGATAGACAGGCTGACTTAGCCTTACTAGTGGTGAATCTTGCTGAGAAGTGATCAAACTAAAGGGCTTCAACCGAGTTGAGTTCGATCCTGAAACACGAACACTTCCCTATTGATTGGAAGCTTGCCGAAGTTAGATGACCCTTTCTGCCCTTAATTGATCCTATCCCAGTTTTTTCTAGGTGATCCCATGCCTGAATCTAGTTTCTCACCGTATGGCTAGTTTTCCAAACCCAATCCAATACTTCAACTCTTCTGCATCACCATCACCACCACCACAACCTCAGTCCATCTCTCCCTCTACCCCTAAAGAAAAAACAGGTCTTTTGGTTCACTGTTGTCTCCTAAACATATGACTTGTTTGGTTTATATGTTGATACTCTTGGTGGTGCACTCTTGGTGATGAATTGTCTTATGGTTTGCTGTGTGGAGAGCAAATTTGGTTGTCTCTGAATTTCTAAAATAAATTTCTCATGGTAATGGTGGGAGTGAAGTTCTATTTTTCGGTATTGCTGCATAATGGGTATGTTCATGGGGGTATTAGTGCCACCAAAATATGGACAAGAGAATGAGGGTATCTAGTAGCCATGGGTTTTTTGGTGTTTTTGGATTTCTGTGTTTTTATGTGAAGACTTTCTGTAAAAACAAACATATATGATTTGATTTTCAGGATCTCAACCAATCAGTTAAAACCAAATCATCTTTTCTTAAAAGAATTCTATTGAAAATGTTTTTGCTAAGGAAAAGTTTTACATCAAAACAAACAGTTAATTTGTAATCTTTATTTGAATTTACCCTTACAGAATAACTGCCACGTGTTATATGGATATAAGAGCTGCTTTGCTGAAAATAAGAATAAAAAAGGAAAGGAAAAAAAAAACTAGTAGTCAAGTCATAAAACCACCTTTGCTTGTGGAGCATTAGAGTTGAATCAACCCAAAAGTTGCATGAGTTTCACATTAGAGATTCTGTTCTTTTTGGTTTCAATGTTATTCCTTCGTCTGAACAGTTCTTGGGTTATGCTTTCTTTAGGAAAAATTGAGTTTTCTCCAGAGGAGGATCCACATGTTGTTGCTGATTGTGTCAAGGTATCTCTCTATATAGTCACAGCAAAATATTAATTCTTCATGTATGTTACGGCACAAATGAAAGCTAAACTTTTTTTAATCTGTTTTCTTCCATCAATTCTCCAGTATGTCCTCCGGGAGTTGCCATCATCTCCTGTCCCTGCATCTTGCTGCAATGCACTATTAGAAGCATGTCGTAAGTCTGTTAATCAACTGTTTGTTTACCATCTTTTGTTTATTCATTGCATGCTGGCCTATTTATAATTCATATACATATAGCGCTAAAATGTTAGAGAGAAGATTATTTGCAAATGTATTTAGTGAACGTAAATCGTAAGCGTTGAATGGGATGGTGGTGAGTAGAACTATCTTTTTGACACCACAAATTTGATTGAGCATTAATAAGAATTGTGCTGGAGTAGGTAACTTCACTATTTTATTACATTAGGAGCACATATTCTCAACTTTTGCTTAGAAAAGAACAATCTGAAAAATTGAATTTGTAATATATTTGGATCTTTCTCTCATGATTTTTCATAAATACTTTTCCTCATACAACTTTCTTTGTCATTTTTATGATAAAACAATTAATTGCCATGTCTTCTCCCTTTTACATTCTTCTTTCTTTTTCCATTTATCCCAATATGCACATGTTTGCAATGTTCATTTTGAGCATGGATTTAGTTCTATTGACATACATTAGTCAAACAATCTGGTTATGCTCCTTTACAATTGGATTGTGATGCTTTGAAGTTCGAAAAGGAAGAGTGCTTCAAATGAAAAGCAAAATGTCACATGGCAGTGGGCTGTCAGAAAATTGAAATCAGCCATAGGTTGGTCTATGACTTCTGCCGTGAATGATTAGATCAAGTTTAAGACGAAGCCATAAGTTATAATAGATGTCATTCTTGGCATGAAAGCAAGTTAATGAAATGTAGAAAACAATATAGGCATAGGCAGGAAAGTCTTTCCTTTTTTGATTGTGTACGTTGAAAGGGATTTCTAAAAGGAGATGACAAGGTAATTGAAAGTGAAGTGCTGAAAAAGTTCGCTGATATAGCTCAGTTTTATGTTAAATTACCACTTTTTTCAAAAGCTTAAACTCATAAGAATTGGTGAATTTATTATTTAATTAACATTTTAACATTTCCTTTCATGTGTGGGACATGAAATATTTAATTAAAATAAGGGGTAAACTGTAGGAGTTAGGGTTCGAATTCATGACCTTCGCTTTGATACCATTTTAAATCATCATTTATTCCAAAAGTAAAAACTCATAGGAAGAGGTGAATTTAATTATTTAATGAACATTTAATATAAAATGTGTTAGGTTGTACTTTATCAAGCAATTTGATTTGGCATTTGAGTATGCATTGGCCAAATTCCTCATAGTAGTTGAAAATTTAGTCTTCTGTGATTCAGTGAAAATGATTAAGGAAAAATCTCATATACTATTTATTTATTTTTATTTTTTTGTAACAATACATTTGGATGTTCTACCATGTCTGGTATTCTCTTTAAATTTTGCTTTTCTTATCTTTCAACATTGGGTTAATTTATGTTGACTAGGAACTGAACGTGGTACTAGAGTCAATGCTCTTCGTGGAGCAATATGTGATACGTTCCCAGAACCAAATCGCCTCTTATTGCAAAGGTAGTTGATACATCATATTTATTGTTATTTCCATAATTCTTGCTAATTTTTTTTGAGTATGTCCATTTATATTTTCTAAAAAAAAATTAATGAGGGCAAAATCCTCACACTCACGCACACGAACACAGTTGTGCATACACCATCACACGAGCAGATATTGAACTACTTGTATATATAATATTTTTTTATTTTTCTTTTTATCTTTCCCCATCTGAAAAATCATGCTCTCATTTCCTCTCCCTTGCATTCTTTTTTTTGGGCATTTACTTTCATTTCTTTATATTTTAATTTGTTTATTTTTCCCCCATTTAGAGTACTTGTGATGATGCAAACTGTAGCTTCTCACAAAGCTGAGAATCGAATGAGCTCCTCGGCTGTCGCTGCATGCATGGCACCCTTACTTTTGCGTCCCCTTTTAGCTGGTGACTGCGACATCGAAAATGATTTTGACGTTGGTGGTGACGGTTCTGCTCAACTTTTGCAAGCCGCTGCTGCAGCTAACCATGCTCAAGCCATTGTTATAACTTTATTAGAGGAGTATGATAAGATATTCAAGGTAAGTTCTAATGTATTCCTCATTCACAATTGCATGTGATATGGTTTCCTATTATCATTTGGTCACACACTTCACACACCCAGAAACTCATTCATATGCTGTGGTAGTATAGGCTATATGGCTTTCTTTCATATCAGATTTTTGTGCTGGTATAGGCTATATGGCTTTTCTTTCATAATGAGGTTTTTACCTGTGAATTGTCCTCTAATGATTTATGAATTTCATTGATTCATTTTCTTGATTATAGTTCTTTCAAACGTTATTTGAGGTTGTAATGAACTCCCTATGAACTCTTTCAAAAGATTGGAGGAAAAGGAGAAGGAGCAAATAACTGCCATTTTGTGAAGATGACACGTCATTTTAACAGAAAACTTCTTCTTCTTCTTCTTTTTTATTTTTCTTTCTTCATTTTCATACTATTTCAGGTACTCCACTGATGAAAATTCAGTCTCTTATCCTCCTTTTAGAACTGGAACAAGGACTTTTTGTCTTCTTTGTCCTTAATATTAACCCCTCCGAGTTTGATCTCATCTACTACCAAAAATCTTTAAACCTTAGGATTTTGCAGTGCAAGAGTAGTGAAAGGCCAGATTGGCTGTGGCTCAAATCAGATCTCATTGTAATTAATTTATACTTTTTTTTTTGTGCTTTTGAGCCCCATGAATTAGTATTGTGTTTGCAGGAAGGGTCCATGTCTCTTGAGCTATACACTGAGTCAGAAGAGAGTGGAAGTGAGAGTGAGGGGGCAACTGATGATGATGATGATGATGAATCCTATGAAGATGATGAACATGGTGATGCAACTCAGGAATCTGATGCAGGTGCAGATGAGGATTTTGAAAATGCATCAAGTGGAACCTGCAGCGAGAGTGGTGACTCTAGAGACAATGATCCTCCGTGCGATAATAAGGCTTGTCTCTGTACTTTTTTACATAAGCATCTCCCTATTCACTGATGGGAGTAAAGCAGTAATTTATTCTGTGTATTCGTAGTGCCAGACCTGAGAATGAATATTATGTGCGTTAGGTTAGATTAAAAAATGGTGGTTTTGCATTCCTACATCTAGGCGACTTTGTAGCCTATGTCTTCTGCTACGTGTTCAGCCTTATATGTTCTCCATTTCTGGTTCCTTCACATCATTTTTAGAGTCTATTTCCAGTTTTCACTTATTTTAAGTTCTCTATTGAAGTTATATCCAGCCCTTCAGATTGAGTTTAAAATTAAAAAAGATTACCAATCCTAGAAGCTAGTATTCTTTCACCCTTTTTTAAACATCATTTCTGCCATTTTTCAGATCAATCACGGTTGTATTTGATAATGGTCCGCATGGCTGTGTATTGGGGGGATATTGTACAATATATTTATTGATTTCACTGAATTTCATTATGGCCTTTGTTGGACATAATCACTTCCTTTATTCATTATTAATTGCTTCTATTACTTTTCTTTTTGGTCTTTCTGGTGTTGTCAATCAATTGTCTCATAGGTTCACCTCATTTGAATATGCTTATTACTTAATTTTTTTTGTCTCGTGTCCATCTGTTTTTTCTCCTCTTGTTATTCCTTAGGACTAGAGCCTTGGGGTTTGAAGCTGCTAGCTTTCACCTTAGGTGTACTGTAAATCCCCAGAATAGAACTCTCTTACTAGACCCTTCTTTCCCGTTTTCTTTCTTCTTTTATTTAATATCTATAATTTTAGCACAAAGTTTTGAACCTATTTGAGGAACTTTTTGTCATCTTATTGTTGAAGAAACTTTGTGCTACTGCATCACATAACCTCATTTCTAATCTTGGTTCTTTCTGTTTCACTCTCCTACCCTTTTTTTTTTTTTTTCCTTTTTGTGTATGTATGTGTGTGTGTGTGGTGGAGACCACCCACTGAGTGCGATCTTAGTTGCTGTGTTTCTTCTCCTTCTCATGTAAATTAATGGCTCACCAATTTCGTAATATACCTATGTGTGTGTATCATGTTAATGGTTGCTTTGGTAACATTCTGGACTATACTACTAGTTTGATATCTTTTATATATTACGAAAAAAAAAAAAAAAAAAAAAGATTGATATCTTTGTTTTCTATAGAGAGAGAGAGAGAGAGAGAGAGAGAGAGAGAGGCTACCCTAGTTATACTAACTACTTGAAAGGTGCCGGATTCCAGTGGTTCAAAGTTATGCTAATTAGTTGAAAGGTGCAGGATTCTGATGGTTCAAACTTGGGTGACCAATCCCCTGAAGTAGATGCTTCCATAGACAGTCAGAAGTTGTCATCAAATTCATTTGAAACTTCATTGCCTCAACATGACGTTCTACAAACTGGTCGGAGTCTTCCAAATCAAAGCAAAAATAGTTCGGTAATGCAGGTCACTGAATCTGCTGAACCACTAGGAGATGCTTCTGAAGAACCAAGTTTGGTTCCTACGTCTACAAGTCCTAGTCCAATCTCATTGATCAGAAAATCTACAACCATATCCAATGGACCTGCACGTGGTGCTAGGTTTCGCACCATGTTGGGGCGTAACTCTGTGAGTATATGCTTTCTGGATTTGTGATGCAACTTTTTGCTTTTAGGCCTTTTTTTTAGTCATGTTTCTCCAGCTAGATGTTTTAAAATTATATTTAGTCTAGAATTCGCAAGAGAGGCTTTGAGTCTCGACATTCATCATTTTTTAATTGCTCAATTGTTTTTCTATGTTTCAAACCTGCTAATGATTGTAACGAGGGTGTTTTTAGTTTATTTATTGATTTATTTTTCACATGAGTGCAGGCAAGGAAGAACCTTTCCATGGAATCCATTGATTATTCCATAGAAGAAGAGTAAGTGATGCATCTATCAGCTGTGTAAAGCAATTTTTTTCTTGTGTAAATTTCCACAAACATATATTTCCGTAGTTCTTCTTGGATCCTTTTTAGTGTCATAGTGTCACTGATGCGTTGTACCATAGGATTGACACTATAACTGTAGGCGAGTTCAATCTTTTGTAGTGCTTATTTGTTCAAGGGATAAATGTATTATGAGTTTGAGACAACACTGTAGGCAGGCTAAATTCAGGATCACTGTTTTGTGTGCATGTGTGTGGAGAGAGAGAGAGAGAGATGGTCCGTTTGGTTTAGAAGTTTCAAAATGTGCGATTTAAAAAATAGCGATTTCAAAACACATTTAATGAAAATGCAGTCAAATGTTTGGCAAAATCGTGGTTTAGCCTTTAAAATCATGTCTTTTTAAAAACATATCCCTTTACCTGTGATTTGAAAACGTTGCTTTTTCACTTTTTCGAACCTCCATTTTTTAAATACGCGCTTTCTAAAGGAACACTTTTCGCTAATTTGTTTAAAAATGCACTTTTAGCCTGCGACATCGTAAGGCCAAAAGGACTCAAAGAGAGGTTGAATTATCAAGTATCCGTAAAGCAGTTTTTCCCCCTCTCATATGAATGGTGAGCTCCACATGGACCCACATGTTATACCCATTTTTTTGTGAAGGGGAACCTAAATTTACATGAGAGAGAGAGAGAGAGAGAGAGAGAGAGAGAGAGATGTGATGTAGAACAAATATGAAGATTGAAGAAGAGAAGAAGTTTCATTTAGGAAACTTTTACTTGTCTGCTTTCTTTTTTAATAAATAGTAAAAGAGGAGGAAAAACACCATGTTTCTAAGATAATCAATAAATATTGATAGTGTCTTGGTATAATAATAATATTAGTTTATCTCCATGGTTTATTGAAGAGGGGTTTGTTCTGCGAAGTGTTGGATATTAGGTCATAGCATTTCCCTGCTTTCAATTTATCTTTCTCTTTTCCTATTTACTGAAGTTATTTTTTTCTTCAGTTCAGTTGGAGACTGCATTTTCCTTGTCTCAATGAGACATCTCTGTCTTTCCTTTTTTATATATATATTAGCACATTGTAAATAGTTAGATCCGTCTGTACAGTATTTATCATAAATGTATTTTGATCAAGATGTTACATGATTTCAATATCAAGTTTATGTAGCTTTCTGAAGGCTTTAATGATCACTACAAGATTGTGACCATTTGCCTTTGGCATTTAGGATGGAATGATTATGACATATAATCGTAAATAATCAATAGAAGATTTTGATCCTGTGTAGGAACTTGTATTTTTTATAGTGATGGTGGTTCTTAATTTACTTGAATTTTATACGCATCTAACTTTCTTTTTCATTTGATTCATATGTAGAGTTGAAATCCAGAGGCTTGAGTCAACTAAAACTGAATTGGAAAACAGAATTGCAAGAGAGGTAGAGACTTCAAATATTTCTCTTTTAAGATATCCTTGTATTGTTTGGGGAAATTTTCATGTGGATTAATTTTTCCCTTTGCAGGGTAAAGGGAATGCAATTCTGCAAGCCAGTCTGCAAAGACGAAAGAAGGCCTTGCGTGAGCGTCGTCTAGCTCTTGAGCAAGATGTAATCTCCATATTTGGGAATGCTTTTTTTTCTCCTTATTTTTCCCAAAAGAGCATATATATATATTTTGTGGCAGTCAATGTAAATGTTTTCAATGCTTCTTTACTCGCTCTTTTTGATGTGCCGCTTTCAATTGAGTATCATTCATCAATTAGTTGCACTCAGTAAGGTCTTTGGTAGTCCACTAACCTTGATGAGGAAGGTCAATTGTGATAATATTTTTAACTGTACCTATAGGTTGCAAGACTACAGGAACAGTTGCAAAAGGAAAGAGACTTGAGGACAGCTCTTGAAGCAGGAATGCAGACTTCTCAGGTGCCGTCACGTGTTTTAGCCACTATAGATGAAAAGGTTAGCCTACCTCATTGTTAATTCGTATGCCATAATTAGTTTTGATCAATTTTTAACTTGAAAATGTGCCAAAGACAAGGGTAGAGCTTGAGGAAATAGCTCAGGCAGAGGCGTATGTCATCAATTTGAAGAAGAATGTTGATGATCTTGAATCGCAGCTGAATCAACAATGTGAACATAACTATGGTCCTATGCATGCTTCAATCAATCATACCCAACAAACTCCAAATAATCAAGCAAAACGGTAAGATTTTCTTTTACATAGTTCATCAATGGGTATCAAAAAATTTCACCCCCTGATCTTAACTTGACTCTACACAAGCCCCGTTGGTGCTTTGAAGAAAATAAAATGTGGGCACGGTAGTGAGCTTTTAGTAATTAGTTTGATTGCTCATTCTTTTCATTTCTCGGAAATTTGGGTACAGGAAAGATAAACAGAAGGATACTGAAGCCACTGCCACTTCACTTCTTGAAACGTCGAGAAGTAAGGTAAATCCAGCATTTTGAGATAATTTCTTGAACAATATGAGAAGGCAGTGGTTTTTGCTGTTGTTATCATTATGAGATGATGATAACTATAACTTTTTTACCTGTGTGCTCGTCAGGGACCAAATTCAACTACTTTTGCACTGTCAAAGTTGACAACCCGATTGAACTTTCTGAAGGAAAGGCGCAGCCAACTAGCAAATGAACTCCAGGATATGGATAGAGGCCAAGGATCAGCTCAACCTGTCCAAAACCTGGAGAAAGGTAGAGGATCGGAATCCCGCCAATCACTCCAAAACCTGGACAAGGTTCAAAGAATCGAAGTTCAATCTGTCCAAAACCCAGACATAGGTGAACAAGGGGATTATTGTACATTACCTATGAACTTTGGAGTAGGGAGTAAAGGCCAATCATATGCAAATCCAGAAAAATTCAGGAAATGAGATAGTCAACCGCTGCTAAAGGCCAATATCCCCATAGCCTGAAGAGGGGAAGATCAGAAAGCCGTCTGTCTCAAAATGCAGAAGAGGTCAATGCTTAGAAGAGTGCCAATCTTTTCTTCCTCCAAAGACAAATTTTAGATGATATCAGGTCTTATATGATCACTTGAGTGATTGTTTTGTGCGTTTGATGTTGCTTTTATCATCGACAATACGGTTCGTAGAGAGCTTTGAAAGATGATGAAACTTGCTGTATAGAATTGGCATAAGGTTGACTTTGATGCCAATATCAAGCTCAAGTCCCTACACCCCACCCACCTACCCACGCAACCCTTACAATGTACAGATCATCCATCTCCTTCTTGATTTCTGAATTTTGCTGGTTCAAAAACAAAGCAGGGTTTTATATCAATGGACTCTGTTGTATTGGTAAATACAATATTAATCTTATTGGAGTTGCTTGGCCTAATCTTGTTATATATGATCAAGAAGATCCAGTTCAAACCTCCACTTTGTGGGTTTTTCTTTTTTTCTTCTTCAGAAAGATTGTCTCAATTTAATTGTCTGTATAAGTATGACTTCAATCAAACTGTATTTAATTGTCTCAATTAAGTTCACAAAACTTGTATTTAATTTTAATGCTAAACATGGAAATCTCCCTCCACAACACGCTAACAAATTTGCAAAAACAACCTCAATTAAGGACAGGAGCCAGAATTAAGAATTGTAAAACTCTAATAAAACTTCATTAAAAATATAGATTTCATGGTAATTTATTCCTTCTAAGAACCTCTGACTCTGAGCTACAAAATTTTGGGAATAGTAATCAGTGATTTAAAAAAATAACCCAGAAATCGATGTTAATAATATCGTCGTCAACATCAGAAGTCCTTCAGAATCTTCCTGACTTGCTCGAGCGTAACGAACAGGACGACAGTGAAAGGTCCCTGCCTAGACACTGTCGGAATGAAGCCCTTGTACAGAGCCATGGGTCCCTCAGCCCTCACCGTCTTTATAGCGCAGTCCAGGGCCCCACTGTACGGCGCGGCACGCCCCGGCTCCACCTTCATCGTCATCACCCTCGTCTTTATAACGTCCACCGGGTTCGACGCAACGGCCGCCACGAACCCCGCCGCGAAACTCGCCATCACGTGGGTTGCAAGGCCGTCGTTCATCAGGTGCCTCTCCAGGATCATCTCCTTGAACTCGTCGTACGACGCCAGCTGTGACGCCGTCACGATCATGGCTCGGTTCACCGTCAGAGCAGAGCCGCGCCACAGGCTCGCCACGCCCTCCTGCCTCGCCATGCGCGCGATCGCGTCGATCACGCTCTTGTAGTTGCGCCGCTGAGCCGCCGGGAGGCGCCCGTCGGCCTGCATTCGGACCATGGCCACGTCGGCGGGGTTTCCCACCGCCGCGCCCACCGCGCCGGCTATCAAGCCGGCGGCTATCTTCTTCGTCAGCGGCATGTGGGCCGTGTCCGGGTCAGTCCACTCGTGCTTGAGCACGTCGTAAAGCCCCATGCGCGTGGTGGAATAAAGCGTCTGGCGGAGCATGGTGGCGGATACGCCAGAGAACAATGCGGCGACGCCTTCCGTCTGGAGGATGCGCGCGCCGACAGAGATGGGTCCCCCCAGACGAATCGGCGGGGCCGGCTGTCCCGTTGGGACGTGGAGAGTGGTGGTCCCCCCAGTGGCGAAAGCTGGGCGGAGATTGTGGATGGGCTGTGGGGCGGGCGCGTGGATTTTCTCCCCCTGGAGTTGCATTCGGACTTTGATGAGATCAAGAGGGTGAGTGGAACAGCCTGCAACGATGGAAGCAATGCCGCCTTCGGCGAAACCCTTGAGACCCATCTTTTCCTTTTTCTTTCTTTCTTTCTTTGAAGGTTTATACAAAACAATGAAGGTTTTGCTTTGGGCAAGAAAGACGAAAAAGGAAAGAAGAAGGTTAAGACCAGAAGGAGGCGCGGTTCATCTCACTGGAAACGAGTAGATGGGAGTGGAGGCGGAAGGCTATGGAGGAGGAGTGGGGGACGCAAAGCCTCTGAGACATATAATAAGCGCTGTCAAATGCGAGTAAAGAAGAAAGGGTTTTTGTGGTTCTTGAGGAGATTTGGAGGAGAGAATATATAGTGGTGTTGGGGGGAGCCCAGAAGGGAAGAGGAAAGCCTGGGGAGAGTGGGAGAACGCGGCGCAAGCTGGGTCTTGGAAGTGAAGGGGACGCGGTTGGTGCTTGGTGGTGGGTCCCCAGAGTTTGATGACCGTTGGATGGGATGCTCTAATTGTTGCGATTTGCGAATACTTTGAAGAATGATTTGGTCCCAGTCGGCTTGACTTTGAAGTGATGTAATGAAGACTTGTTTGCCCAAGACTCATTCATCCCACATTGTAGGAGATAGTCTTAAAAATAATCTCTCTTTTGGTCCAAGACCGTCGACAAAATAAACTATAAAAAAAATTCACTAAACCTATTATCATTTTTAAGCACTAAAACATAAGTGTTAAGCAACCAAAATATGAGAAATTATCATTTATTTAACCCTTCAAGCTCACATACCTCTAACTAAGCTTTGATATGTGATATTTAACCCATTCCAACAACCATTTTATTGCATTTTGCACCATCCATGTAGTGGCGGATCTAAGAATTCAGATTAAGAGGGACAAAAGAAGAGTGGGGACGGGAGAAGGAGTAGTAGGGGCTAGGGTCAGACAAAACTAAAAAAAATATCCTTAGAAAAAAAAAAATATATTCAAAAAAATTTGGAGAGGCAATCGCCCCTGTCCGCCCCCCTTTGTATCTGCCATTGTATCCAAGATCTATTAAATTTTGACGTTAAAAGAGAAAAAGTTGTCAACGTAATTTTTTTTTTTTTTTTTTTTTTTTTAATATTGGGGTGGCCAAACCTCTCGACGTCCATTAAGGTGATTTTGCCCCTAGGAACGGGGTGGGTCGTTTGGAAAGAAAGTAACAAGAGAAGAGGAGGACACAAGTGTGGGAAAATGACTTATGCCTCTTAATTAAAATGGGCCCAATCAAATGCACAAAACTAGTGAAAATGCATTGTGGAAAATGTGTACACAAAAATCAAACACAGCCTAAGAGTCATTATTTGCTACTTGATGCGAAAATGCGACAATGTCACGCTTCTCCATAAGGTTCTTTGATGTTCCTCTAAATGGGAAATGAATGTTAGAAATTAGGGGAGGAAAAATGAGTGGAGCATCTTTAGGGCCGGCAATTTTGACACGATCCGCGAACCCGACACTAACACGACACAAAAAAACAGGTATTGGGTTTGGGTTAATCGGGTTCGGGTCATAATCGGGTCTACCCGATTAAGACCCGAAAATTTTGTGTCTGACGGGTCGACCCGTTAGACACGTTACTGTGCGGGTCTGGCGGGTCGACCCGCTAGACCCGCACAGTATCCGGGGCTGGCGGG
>NC_081548.1:20815715-20816103 GCF_901000735.1 Corylus avellana | reverse complement strand
TCAAACACAGCCTAAGAGTCATTATTTGCTACTTGATGCGAAAATGCGACAATGTCACGCTTCTCCATAAGGTTCTTTGATGTTCCTCTAAATGGGAAATGAATGTTAGAAATTAGGGGAGGAAAAATGAGTGGAGCATCTTGCATAGCAGCCTCAACTCTCAAGTTCATAAGATGCGGTCCAGAAGCAATAATAATTAAGTAATTATGAGTCCAGTTGCGTACTGAATTGTGGACGAGAGAGATTCAAGTACCTTTTAATTTTACTAATCTAACTATTTAAGCTTATTCTATGTCTAGCTTTTCAGAATTGTTCCCACTAGTAAGGATAAAAAAAATAAAAAAATAAAAAAAGAGACCAATTAGTAGGAACTTTTAGTACCAACCAA